>NC_068294.1:29779725-30079725 GCF_025860055.1 Xyrauchen texanus | reverse complement strand
AGGCTCCAGAGGCGAAACTCTGGGAGGCTCGGGGAGAAGAGCCGTAGGAGGCTCTGGAGGCAGATCCCTTGAAGGCTCTGGAGGCAGATCCCTAGAAGGCTCTGGAGTGTCTGGGAGCAGAGCCATAGGAGGCTCGGGAGGCAGAGCCGTAGGAGGCTCGGGAGGCTCTGAGGGCAGAGCCGTCGAAGGCCTGGGTGGCTCGAGAGGCGGAGCCGCAGGAGGCCTGGGAGGCGGAGCCGTAGGAGGCTCGGGAGGCTCTGAGGGCAGAGCCGTCGAAGGCTTGGGTGGCTCGAGAGGCGGAGCCGCAGGAGGCCCGGGAGGCGGAGCCGTAGGAGGCTCGGGAGGCTCTGAGGGCAGAGCCGTCGAAGGCTTGGGTGGCTCGAGAGGCGGAGCCGCAGGAGGCCCGGGAGGCTCCGAGGGCGGAGCCGCCGGAGGTGGCGCCGTAGGAGGCTCTAGAGGCGGAGGCTTGGAAGGCTAAAGAGGTGGAGCCGAGGGAGGCCCAGGAGGTGGAGCCGAGGAAGGCTCAGGAGGAGGAGCCAAGGAAGGTGGCGCCGTAGGGGCCTTTAGGGACGGAGCCGCAGGAGGCTCGGGAGGCGGAGCCGTAGGAGGCTCGAGTGACTTGAGGGGCGGAGCCCTGGAAGGCTCAGGAGGCTTGAGGGGCGGAGCCCTAGAAAGTTCTGGAGTCTCTGGGAGCAGAGCCGTAGGAGGCTCTGGAGGCGGAGCCCTGGAAGACTCGAGAGGAGGAGCCCTGAGTGGCTCGAGAGGTTCGAGAGGCGGAGCTCTGAAAGGCTCGAGAAACTTGAGAGGCGGGGTCCTGGAAGACTCGAGTGACTTTTGGGGCGGAGCCCTGGAAGACTCGAGTGACTTTTGGGGCGGAGCCCTGGAAGACTCGAGTGACTTGAGGGGCGGGGCCCTGGAAGACTCGAGGGACTTGAGAGGCAGAGCCCTGGAAGGCTCGAGAGGCTCTGGAGGAGAGCTCTGGGAGGCGGAGCTCTGGAAAGCTCGGGAGGCAGAGCTCTGGAAAGCTCGGGAGGCAGAGCTCTGGAAAGCTCGGGAGGCTCGGAAGGCGGAGCTCTGGAAAGCTCGGGAGGCAGAGCTCGGAAGGCGGAGTTCTAGACAGCTCGGGAGGCGGAGCTCTGGAAAGCTCGGGAGGCGGAGCTCTGGAAAGCTCAGGAGGCTCGGAAGGCAGAGCTCTGGAAAGCTCGGGAGGCGGAGCTCTGGAAAGCTCGGGAGGCTCGGAAGGCGGAGCTCTGGAAAGCTCGGGAGGCGGAGCTCTGGAAAGCTCGGGAGGTGGAGCTCTGTAAAGCTCGGGAGGCGGAGCTCTGGAAAGCTCGGGAGGCTCGGAAGACGGAGCTCTGGAAAGCTCGGGAGGCGGAGCTCTGGAAAGCTCAGGAGGCAGAGCTCTGGAAAGCTCAGGAGGCAGAGCTCTGGAAAACTCGGGAGGCTCGGAAGACGGAGCTCTGGAAAGCTCGGGAGGCGGAGCTCTGGAAAGCTCTGGAGGCTCGGAAGACGGAGCTCTGGAAAGCTCGGGAGGCGGAGCTCTGGAAAGCTCGGGAAGTGTTGGGTCTTGGACGGTAGAAGCCACTGGCGCTGGCTCTGGGACGGTAGAGGCTACAGGCGCTGGCCCGCTGACCGTGGCAGGCGTGGGCTCTGGCTCGCTGACCGTGGCAGGCGTGGGCTCTGGCTCGCTGACCGTGGCAGGCGTGGGCTCTGGCTCGCTGACCGTGGCAGGCGTGGGCCCTGGCTCACTGACCGTGGCAGGCGTGGGCTCTGGTTCGACAGCCGGAATCACGAGGGGTGGTTCCTCGGGCGCGAGTTTCCTCAGCACGAGACTCACGTACTCCCTCCACGGGTGGTCTCCGGTTTCGGCGCTTCTCCGCCGGGATGACGGTAACCCGACCCAGTAGATGGTCCTCAGGGCGTTGTCGGCGAACCCGTGTGGATGGCGATCGTGGAGAAGAGTCGTGAGTACTCGCGGAGGGGAAGATTTGCCTCGGCCAGTTCAAGGAAAACCGCTGCTAGATCCATAGGTGGTCTATCGTTCTGTATCGATGCAGGAGGAGGCAGACACGGGGTTGGATCCAAACGCAGTGATTTATTTAAACAACAGTGAAAACTACACGGGAAAAACACAAACAAAGGAAATACCCGCAATGGGGAAACAAAACGTAAACACGGAAAACATGAAAGGCAGAACCGGCGGGATGAACACGGGGAAGAGCACGAAGACAGGCGTCCACAAACATCAACGATAGACAAGGGAATGGAGAACAAACAGGGTATATATACACTGGATACAAGATGATGACAAACTTCAATCAGGTGAGCACAATGACACACCGCTGGCAGTGATGAGTGCTGGGGATCATGGGAAATGTAGTTCTAACACGAAGACAGTGAAACACGGGGCGGACAACAAGGAAAACGTGACATGGACTGTGAACAGAGACGGGAGAAACAGAAAACACGGGACAGACAACAAGGGATCATAACAGATATAAAGTGTCAATCAATAATCTGTAAATCTGTATCCGAGTTGGCGTAATCATTAATGGGCAGGGCTTCATGTGAGACTAAGAGAAATTAAAGAAATTAAAGAAACATGGATAGGTTTTTTCCGGCATTGTTTATTTTTTGGAGGCCGCCCAAGCTGAATTTGGGTCTGTCAAAGCAATTTCAATTACATTAATCTGGAGTTTGGCGCTTCATGAACATTAAATACTGTATGATTCTCATCTTACATGCGCATCTGTATTTCACGTGAGTGGCAGGCTTCCCGATATTTGTGCTCCAGAGACAGCAGAGTGGGATCACTCCCTCTAATACAGCTTCTCTTGATATCGTAGCGCAGACGACAAAACTTACGTGACCCATTTGAATTCTTATATTGTTTTTTTTTAAGTGCTATGGAGGAAGTCAAACACCTCAAAGAACTACACAGATTGACATTATAAACACCAGGAAATCAGCTGCTACACTGCTATGCACCAAAATAAAGAGTTTTATACTACACCCTTACTAAAATTCTGTTCAAAGGATGTTTGAAATAGCCATGTTTGCCTTCATATTTTGATGTATTCTCTGCAGAGATGACTTAAATCATTAAAGGCCTAATAATATTTTATAAGGAGTAGGAACAAACATTTTCACTAAAAGCACAGTGCCACCTCAGTAAGGTGCTGTATTTGGTAGAAACTATAGAAATAAGGGGTTAATTAGAATAATTGAAGATTTTTTTCTCATTTTTTCTCAACATCTTGAAGTAAAACAAAAAACTGTCAAATTCAAAAGGTTTCAGATGCTTATATGATCTAAACTAACCTGTAGATCCAAAGCATACATGATATACAACTGCATAATTACGTAAATATTATAAATGATTTAATTCACTGAACTGATTATCCAAAAATAGGCATTACAGTTTATAAAATATATATATATATATGTGTGTTTGTTTTAATTATTATACGATTATAAAATTATTTTGGTCAAATTGTTCACCTCTAATTCCACTATTTTGGAATAAATATACAGGAATGCAAACTAATCACCTTTCAGATAAAGTCACCTTTTTTAATGGCATATCTACTTTAGTTTCTATAATAATTCATGGTAATTCCACAGCCATCAGCACTGTGCCAGGTGACTTTTTCCTAAAACTACTTGGGGCAAGAAACTGGCAGTATGTGGAGAGCTGAGTTTGCCCCTTGTTTATTTATGCCATGGTGTTTGGCCACATTTGTGAATTCAGAAATGTATGTGACAGCAAAAGTCAAATTTTACGCTTCTCATCCAAACTGGAAATTGTTTTTCCTTCTTTTGAAAATGCATTCTAGTACCATATAATTTGGAAAATGTATTTATAGGAAACAAGTGTGGGTGTGGCCTTAGTCTTATAACTTATATCTTATATTATAAGAAATTGCCCCTGTTCCATGTTATATGAAGACAAATTGTATATTGAATAACGTCAATCTGACATTAAAATATATATTCTGAAACCGAATAAGATTCAGAATCGATGCCACATTATAATATTGTCTAAAGTGGAGTTGGATGTGTTATTTTGCTGTTCAGACTACATAAAAACGAATCTGATTTTAATTGCTAGGGTGAATATAAACGTATATGTAACCCTTTATAGGCTTATATTAGTGCTCTTAATGGCACTTCACATTTAGTCATAACACTTGACTTTCATCTGTAGCTACCTCCTTGAATAACTGTCATTACCGCATTATGTGCACTTTTAAGTTGCTTTGAATAGATGGTGTGTGTGTGTGTGTAAATATCATAAAAGTACATATAGGCATATTGTTAAAACATATAGTACATTCTTATTCATTTACAGTTTACCTTTAGTGCATTACAATACTATTTTTCCTGGAAACAGCTTTGGTGCTGTTTTTCACAATTTAATCTACATTAGACATACATTATCTATTTAATCTACCAAGAGCAGAACAAGGTTCTTCGTGTGTTTGCATGTGCCAGTGTGCGGCTGTACATTTTGCAGGTGGGAAATGATTATGAGCATGTGCATTGCTGTATGTGAAGATGAGAGCCAAGCCGAGCAGGAAGTAGAGGAACGCAGGAGATCAACTTTGTCCTCAAGCACTTTTAGTCACTGATATGGAGAGACAGACATGTTAGATCCTGACATCTGTTAATGTCAAGAGGATAACCACCATGAATAGGCACTCATTGTGTGTACATGTGTTTCCACATTAATGCGTTCAAGCTCATGTGTTTTCTGGTGTGTTTGTTGCTAAATTAATAATTGACCCCACACTAATTTTGTGCCTTGTTCCCGATTTCCGAGCATTTGTTTATTTATTGGGTGGTGGGTTGGCTGGCTGGCTGGTGGGTTGGTTGGTTGGTTGCTTGCTTTGACTGGTTGGTAATTTGACTATTTGCTTGCTATGCTTTGTTTGTTAGGGGCCATTTATGCTTTGTTACTTCATGTGTTTTTACTAATCAGATTTCTATCTGATCATGAAAATACCAATTGTAAATGCCCTCCAAGAAAGAATTGAAAGGGATACAAATCTGATCACTCAATCCAATCCTCCGGAGGTGGTTTGAGACGTATTGCATTCGATACTCGGTCAAGTGTAAATGCATTGGGCTGTTCAAGACACATATTTAAACTTTACTCCACAGCGATATGCCACCATAGGGTAGGTGTGAAACATAAAGAGCTGTAAGCAAGTATTTGCATAAGGCCTGTGCAATAAGAAACAGATGAACATTGTAGAGAGACATAACTTATTTTCTTAATTTACTAGATACAGATCACTGAAGAAACTGAAACTAAACACTGACAATGAGCACAGCTGATACGCATGATGCATTTTTCCTACGAGAAGCCTCTAGGACAAAAATACAGAGCATACGCGCATGCAGGGCAAAGACACTTGGAATAAAATAAATCACATCTTTTCAATTTGCTACCCGGCATTAGCATAATCACAGAAGTTAACTCAGGAACTGAAGATGAGATATATAACCATTTGGCGGAGACTGATTGATGTGGCCAAGTGTAACTGGAACGTTCTTTTCCAATCGGATAGCAATCCGATCAGTAAAAATGCATTAAGTGACCAAGTGTAAATATCCCCTTAGTTTGTTTGGTTATAAAATAGATTCTTCTTTCTGAGATGTCCTGCAAGGTTTTCGGCAAGGTTTGCCTCCTTGTAACCTTAACAACTCTTCCTCTCTCATTCTATAATATATTCTGAAGTCCTACAGTACAGTGCAAAAGTCATAGGCAATTGTGAAAAATATTGAAAAGTGAGGATGTCTTCAAAAATAAGCCATAACTAGTTTTTATTTATCAAATAACATCATACAAACTCCAGTAAACATAAAGCTAAATCAATATTTGGTTTGACCACATTTGCCTTCAAAACAACACCAATTCTCCTTGGTACACCTGGACACAGATTTTCTTGGTTAATGGCAGTAGGGCTGGCCGATATGATGATATATATTATGGTGGCAATATAAAGTATCAACCGATAGAGATTTTTATATATTGTGTATATCGCGATATGTAAATATCCATGTGCGCAGTGCGTGCGGATCGATCAGTGGCCATGCTTTACGTGAGACTGAAACTTGGCTAGAGCGATGATTGAGTCAAAAGATGCACTCTGCATTAGTTCATAATTTATTTATTTTTTGCAAGAATCGTTAATACATATTTTTGAAATTATAGATATGTTCTTCATGACGTGTTATTTTAATTGTGTATCTTTTACTAATATTATATAATATTTTCTTTGTTAGTTTGCTTTGAAAATATCTTGAGTTTCTTGAGGAAAGTTTATAATACTGTTGGTCAATAACATATCAGACCGAAGTGGCATAATGTGAAATTGAATAATATGATAAGGTTCACTTAAAGCCAAGTGTTTATTTTATTTTTAACTTTGACTGTTTGTCAAGTTCTAATTAAGGAGAAAATTATATAAGAGGAAGTAGTTTTCACTGACTGGTAATATGGTTATTTATTATGTTAACCAATTTTTATTGATTTTTCCAGAAAACAATAAATAAATACTATATTGCAATATATACTGTTATCATAATCTAAATTGATTACTGATTATAAGATTTTGGTCATATCGCCCACCACTAGTTGAACTGTGAAGCTTGGAACATCCTATCTAATCAGGCTCAATTGCTACTGACTCGATGTTCAGTAGGGGGATCTGTGGGGGCCATGCCAACTGTTGCAGGGCTCCCTGTTATTCTATTCTATTTGCAAATGAATTTTTGGGAGACTTAAATGTATGTTTCTTATTGACACACTAAAGCTGAAGATATAAATAACCATCTTAAGACAAATGTTTTAGTGAAACAAGACTTTTGCACAGTACTATGTATGCGATAGCAGATGTAATGCAGATCTTATTTGTACGCTATTGTACACAATTGTTAAATCGAGTTGAGCAAATTACATACTTTATTCTGGTAACAATAAAGAATATTTGCAAGAATGATTACCATCCGGTTGATCGTTTCACTGTAGCCTAAACATGGATGTTTGTGTATTACGATCCCTTTACTAACTGGATGCAGACCTGTTCGAGAAGTGATCACTGTTGAGGCATATATAGCTTGCTTTTGACAAATCTGCTCTAATTGCTCTCTGATTAGTATGTTTCTCAGATTTGCTGAAGGTCACTTTCCGGAATGGGAGAAGATAATTACTGCAGGATGACATGTGTTGCCAGCCACAGGGACGGAGGAAAGACTTTACATAAAATGAAAGGAAGCACAAGGGGATGGATAATGATGCTGTGTGGATACAATTAGAAAGGAAACTGCCTTTTTTGCATGTGTTTAATAACCCCCAACATCCCACCTCAGAGGTGAGAATATGAAGCAACGTTATCTCAAACACTCTTTTGAGTCCACTCAGAAGCTCTTCACTCTGCAGAGATTAATCAGTCTGCCGTAATCACCCTTCAAAATCTACCTTTGTTTAATTAGTTCGTCCAGCATAGAATCAAGATATAAGGGAAATTTCTGTGCCGTAGAGGGAAAGAGAGAGAAGACTGTGAAAGAGAGAATATCATTTGTGCTGTATTACTTAAAGTTGTGTAGCAGTGCATTTGAGGTTAGGAGCAAATGTTCTCATCAATTTTGCACACTTTTTCAATCCCCTCTTCCACAATTTTCTTTCATCAGGGCTGCTCAGATGTTTTCATCTTCCACAAATGCATTCAGTATCTTTGCAAGGACAACTCGTTACACTGAAGGCAATGTAAACATAATAATCCCATATTACCATTTGGCATTCATATACTGATGAAGGACACAACTAATGAATATGGTTCAGAGAGAATATATTGAGCAATCAACTTCTGAATCTTCAGGAACCTCCAAAGACATTTATAAAAAATGAAATAAAGAAATAATATTCATTGTTTTATTGGTTAGAGGGAGAGAAACTTTAAGATGTTATTGGATTAATATAAAAATCTCAAATATCATCGTATCACATACAATTACACTGTTCTTTGACTACACTAAACTACATAAAAAAGACCCAACAATTTCAGTTGTATTTCCATATTTTTGGGAATATGCCATAGTTTTCTTTATTGGAGAACCTTATAAATACAATGGTATATGAATATGGCACTCATTCAGTCCCATGTAATACACAGTCACACACAGTACAAGAAAAAATGAGGGTTATTTGAACAAAATCAAAAGTGACCCCATTTACTTAATTCAGTTTGCTTGTCTCATTGTGCACAATTCACTAGTGCACATTATTTACTCACAATATATCAATAAAAAAATCACTTGGAAATACATTACATTATGGAAGTAAAATGGGTTATGGACATGTTGACTTCACCACAGTCTCACCACACATACAAAGGACTCATTTAGATCTCTCCATAGTGGAGCCATCCTCATTTCTGTTTCAATGTATAAGCATGTGAAATAAACAGTTAAAAACACAGTAGAATGACTGATGCTCTGCATTTGCAGTATGCTAAACCTGGTCCAATAGTTCATCTGTTTTGGTTTTTCAAAATAACATCTTCACAGGACATCATTTCAGTAGAACCTTTTTTGTTTTCAATTTACCTTCTCAGCATCATCTTCCCTTCACCGTTCCTCCTTCCATTCTCCTGCTTGCCTCTCCCTCTCTCACTCCCTCCCTCCCACAGCTGTATTGGATTTTCAGTCCATTCTAAACAAATTTAGCCACTGTGTTTTCTTGTAATGAGCTTTGTCGAATGCCTGAATGTAAGTATGCACAATTTACGCAACTGGCTCACCCATTTGTGGAATGCCTTAACATTACAAACAAATAAAAAAGCACTATCGCCCGTAGGCTCTCACTGGGAGGTGCGATGTGCATTTAGCATAAAATCCAAAAGGCCCCCATGAAGCGGAGGAAAAGGACATTTCCCCACTCATTTCTATCAATATGTGTCAGTGTTGATGACTACACTACTTCCATTCCTTTTGCTTGGGAAGTCTGATGTGACTTGTCTAATATTTAAACAACTCTTCATCTCTAAACTGTTCTTACACATGCTGTTTCCATCAGAGTTGTGTGCCATACAAAATTAAATTGAGAATGCTTTTTGAATTCCAATTCACTTTCTGTATTCAAATTGAGGTAGCAAACATTATGCATTTTATGGACTATGGTAGAATAATGCATAATATCCCAGAATTCAAACAAATGTCTTAAAATGGGGCCAAACAACTTGAAGCTGGCTTACATGATGGCATTTCCACAGGTGACTCGCTCGTGAAGTTCTGTGATTTACTTTTTTCACTTGCTCTGCTTATGTCCTTGAATTTACAGTCTGAGCATTGCAGGGCAATGGCTGCTGTCAGTGGGGGATCCAGTGACATTGACCTGAAGCATTGTGCAGTTCCCTTTAAGCTGAGGGTCAAATCTCTTCACACCCTCTGTCTCTGGCCTCCCTGGAGGTCCCACTCACACTTAACTTTCCACTGTCAACCCTGCTGTGTTCATGGTCATCTAGGCAACTCAGAGGTAAAAATGTTTTGGCCAAGACGAATGGCTGATGGTGACTTCCATGTATTGATCAAGTCTGCATAGAAATGCTGCCTTACCAAATACTGTTACTTTTCATGGGGTGGGCATAAATTAAAAAGCAGCTAGGACCTGGATATATATATATATTGTACAGTATACAAGGGAAAATGTACAGTCAGCTGGACGTAATGGCAAAATGATCCTCAATAAGGTTACCAGGATCAATTGTGTCACCCTGAAGGGGTTTATTTTGGGATAATGGCCAGCTGACTGTACATTTTCCAGCCTAATTACATGGCTACTTAACAAATAAACATATAGACATGGAATACTGATGTGACTTGAATTATATTATGAGAAGAAAGAGACTGTGGAGTGATATTGAGAGATCGATATGAGCGGAGGGCAAATATAAAGTTTAGTGGTAATTACACAGACATATTTGACTGTATAATGCACTGATTGACTAATCAGAATCAGGTATTCAAAAGAGCTATGTAATGAGTGTCTTTAAATCACTAAGTAGTTATGCAGTTAATGCAGTTCAATGCCTCCCATTTGTTTGACCGATTGCTGATTTTGAGAGATGTGTGGAGGACACATTCCCATTCTGTACAGCCTGACAGGGAGTCACTCTGCTGCACCCTTCATTTCATCCTAACATTCATCCTTCCCAAAGATTCCTCTCCTAATGATGCTAAATCTAGCATGCTTAATTGGACCAGTGAACTATGTTATTGGACCCGGAACTGTGTTTCTATTGGTCCCAAAGGCAATTTCAGCCCTGTGACACCAGGGTGGGTGGAGGAGGAGAGAGTCAGTCTGGTGATATTTTGGAGTGTGGAACGAGAGAGAGAGTCAGTGCTTTGAAGGATGTTAACTTGTAAATTGTGTGGCACTTGTATATGGAGCATGGTCTTGAGCCTCAGTGACTGGATTTGAGATAAAATGGGACATGTTTGCAGAATAATGTGCATTATACATGTGGCACAGCTGGGTTGGATGAAGTGCTTTGGGAAATGGTGCTGGGCCTCTGTATCACCTTCTGAACATAACTCTAAAATGTCTCCTGTGTTTTCAGTCTCTTCATTAAATGTCCTTTTTAAGCAACAGCCTCTCACACATCTATCAGTGGATGTGTGTTGGCCTGCATATCTTGAAACAAACAGAAGAAAATTTAATCAAATCATATATGGATGCCACGAGACAAAGAACATTTTATATTATATTATTTTTAATTATCTGAAACAATATTTATTTTATTAGCACAGCAAGATATCTAATGTGACAGTGCTGTATGACACAGAATGAGTCATGAATGAGGACCCAAATGCAGGAATGAGTGAAAATATTTTTTTTTTATTGAAACAACTGTAAACAGAACAGGTTGCACAAAACTTTCACAGGGGAGAGAAAACAAAACATAAACTAGAAAAAGTATAATAAGACAAACAAAGAACAAGATCGGGACAGACTGAATAGTAACAAAACGGGGGCCACAATATATAGGCAAGGCACATGAGGAACAGGTTAGGGGCAATTAACAAGGAACAAACGAGGGAGAGTGACTAGGTTTTCGAGGAGGTGGGGTCAGGGAACCACCATTGTATGTTCCATTCACAACCACCATTGTATGTTGACATGAATACAAAACAAGCTTCCTGATTTTAAATATGTTAAAAGAATAGTTTCCCCAAAAATGATAATTCTCTCATCATTTGTCTAAAACTCGTATTACTTTTTTCATCCATGCAAAATAAACCAATATATTTTAATAGAGATATCATGTCTGTTTGTTCATACAATTTAATAGTAAACACATTTTCAAGACCTCAAAAGGAAATAAAGGCAGCATAAAGGTAATCCACAAGACTCCAGTGGTTTAATCCATGTCTTCTGAAGCGATCCAAACAATTTTGGGTATGAAGAAACCAAAATATAGCAAATTTTTCACTTCCTAGTGCTCTGGGCTTGTGTCAACTGCTAGGTAGTGTAGAGTGGTGGTGGTGTAGTGGTCTAAGCACATAACTGGTAATCTGGTAATTGGAAGGATGCTGGTTCAAGCCCCACAGCCACCACCATTGTGTCCTTGAGCAAGGCACTTAACTCCAGGTTGCTCCAGGGGGACTGTCCCTGTAATAAGTGCACTGTAAGTCGCTTTGGATAAAAGCCTCTGCCAAATGCATAAATGTAAATGTAATTGAGCTTGAAATCATGATCATGTCTACATATTGCAATGTCAAGATATACAGTGAAAAAGGAGTTACATTTTGGTCTGTTCTCAGCCAAAACCGATTGGAATGCTACAGAAGACATGGATTAAACCACTGGAGATTTATGGATTACATTTATGCTGCCTTTATGCTTCCTTTTTGGTGCTTACAAATTTGCATTGCATGGACAAACAAACAATATATCATAATTTAAATGTCTTTGTTTGCGGTCTGCGGAAGAAAGTAATATGAGTTTGAGACTACATAAGGGTGAGAAAATTATCAGATTAATATAATCATTTTTGGGATGAACTATTCCTTTAATGCATTTTACCATTGTGAAGTCATGTGGATAATCTTACAGAATACGTACCAGTATGCAGCCACAATATTACATTTATTATTTTTAATATGTTTCCTATATTGGTGCTTAGATGATGGTTCTCTGACCATGCAACATATTGCATATCCCCTCCCTCTGTCCAGCCCTCTGGGTTTTGATTTCCCTTGGCCAGACCAGCGTTCAGTCATCTTTGACTGCTCATCTGATGGACATTAATTGCCTTCCTCTAGACCTGTTTTCTGTGGCTGATCATGATGTAATGTGGGGTTGTGTGGTGACCCATGGCCCATGGGCATTCTGGGAAAGCATAAAATGCTTATCTGGTGACCAATCATGCCGCTTCATTCTGGACTCATTGTGATCTACTTAACGCCATTTTTATAGTCTCGTTGACGTTAAAGGGATGGTTCTCCCAAAATTGTCATTTTCGTTCTAAACCTGTAATTTACATTCTTCCATGGAACACAAATAGATAGCATCAGTTGTCATTCACTTTCATGGCATGTTTTGATGAACTATCCCTTTAATAGTTTGAATCCTTGGAAATTAATCTGTGAGACAAACATAATAATATAATGCATTGTTATCATTTGTGATGTGAGGTTTTTAGTGTGTTTGAATGAGAGAGTTCGAGCTCACAGTGATTTATAAGCTATTATTGCCACCTCTAAATTGTGCTGTGATGATGAGGAAGGGTGTCCTCCTCATCTGAGGAATAGCAGAGAGGAGTCGGCCCACTCACGGCTCTCCCGCTGACATTTCCTGGACAGGAAATGTGTCTACACTGGCATTTATTCAGCGTGGAGAGGTTTCGGCTCCTGGCCGTGTGTGTCATTTACGCAGGAGGTGTATAAACAGTGCTTCTGTGGCTTTCTAGCATGTTTTGCCAAGCCCTTCTCATGTCCTGTGATATGAAGATTAAAACCAACAACAAGCCAAAAAAATTTGCTTCACTCAACCGTAATATGGCACCTCTGTCAGTGTGCTAATTACTCTGCATCACCACTCTCTGTGGTGGCATTGATTGCAGATTTGAATAATTTTCCCAGCAGATGGTAAGAATGTCAAGCTGTGACACAGATTTACTAATCTTCCCCAAGATGAGGATACAAGGCTATCAACAGTGTATTGTTTTAATAATGCTGGTAGGTGACGCTGGGTGACAACTAACCGGCTTTGGCAGCCCTGGCATTTCATATCTGTTTCTCTCATCCATCTGAAGAAAAAGGGGCACTGATACAGTATAAGATTACAAATAAAGATTACAAAGTGGATAAAGCACATCTCCAAAATGTTCATCTGCATGCTGTTGTAATTAACAGTCAGACCAGATGACGTTCCAGGAGGCACTTCATGGCATATCCCCTCCCTAACTGTCAAGGCAAAGAAGTGTGGCTCCATTTTGATTGGATTGTGGCAGGACCAATGCAAACAAATTCCAAGCACAGCCATCAGATAAGCTGCTTTGAAAACTACCAGATACTCCGCAACTTAAGGCCCAGTCCTTCCAACATATTGGAAAATGAATGCATGAGTTATATTTAATCTTTCAATATAATATTTGGTCTCTATATCTTCAGAAAAATGTCAATAGTTTTTTTTGTAGAGGTTTGGAAAATGAATAATGCATAGATGAAACTTTAAAGACAAAGTTTTAACTATGTACTTTAAAATGTGCAAATGTTCCACACAGAGAAGGGAGGGTGAGCCACACTATGTGGGCCCTCTCCAATCTCAGCAGCCAGTCATAACCCTGAAACAAATTGAAATATCCTCCTCATCAGGAAGGTATAAAACTATCCTTTGGATGACCACACCTTTGTCCTGATTCCCTGTCCACAGGGTCATTAACAGGATACACTTCTAAAACACTTCTCCGTTCTGAGTTTACGGCTGTTCGTGTTTGGGTGCAATAACAGAATGATAATCAACATTCTGAATCTCTAGTCTGAGTGGTAGGAGATGTAACAGAATACAAACCATCCAACATGCCAAGTCTCCACTTCGCAGAGAAAGGATAACAGATCACCCAACATTCTGTGTCCATTCGAGAGACAGAAGAAGATCGACCAAGTACCAAGTCTCACTACAAAAGACTATTGCAACAGCAAGTTTTGAATCCTTATAATAGATTGATGACTACAATGACAAGGTTTAGCTCTGGTGAGCAAACCTTCTCTTTAAGTCATCTGCATGTTCCAGATGATGAATCTTGCACCGGCATAAGAGGTGTATATCTGCGCATTCCAGATCACAAGAACCCTCTTGGTGCCTCCAGGAGATCAGCATTCCTCAGGTCTTTCGTGTCCAAGGCTGTTGAAACAGAATCCAGCTCCTTACCCACTGAAATGTGGCCCTGAGCCCCATTGGAAGACGTTGCCATCACCAATCTCATCGATTGATCAAGGAGAACATATATATCACTTCTAAACCTCTTTCCAGAGACATTGGCATTAGTGTATAATAGTGGTTTGTGGTTTTCTAATGTTCTTTAGATTACATAATTTATGCATCAAATGTCTTGTAAATAATCTATTTGTTTAATTAGGAATAAGGTTTTCACCTTATTAAATAACAAAGAAATGGTAATTTATCTTTCCATAAGATAATAGTCATTTTGTAGTTTTTGTTAGCTATTCTTGTTTATCTTTTTGAAAATAAAATTAATTATTACAACTGTGTTCCTTGTGTTGATGATATAGAATAGCTCAAAAGGGTTTGGCTGCTCTCGAAACCCTCAGATTATTCAGATGACCAACTCCATTTGGATCACTCTTTTACAGTTGAGGTGAAACTCCTTAGCTGGTGTCCCAAGGATGAAGGGAGGGGCCATCTGATATTAATAATAACACACCTTAACGACATGGAAACCTAAGCCCGCGGACGGGCCCTTAAATGTACAAAATAAAAGTATGCGATAAACAAAACTGCTGTGTGTTACATTGGTACACATGCCACATATCTTTGGAAAGCTACATTTCTTGATTTTCTATTGATATAAACCATTTTAAGATACAATCACAACAGCAGGTACAATCTATATCTTTGTCAGACCACCAACATATAAACAACCAATAACAAAATTTAGGCAACTCACCTATGAAGCTTCATAGTAGTCCACTGAGCCATAACTTCCCGACAAAAACGGTGTTGTTTCATTGTCAAATGTCCAAATGATCAAATCAAGTAAAATGTTTAGTCCAAATCACATTATTACATCAATAAATATCCACAGACTCTTGTTGCATCATTTCGAAGCACCTGGCAGCTGTGCCTAATCTTTCACATATAATCGGTACTAACTTCAGTTCAGATGTAAACATTTCCTATATCCGGTATCAAAATGGAAGCACGCACTCTGACCTTTCGATTGACACCTCATTTGACCCAATAGGAGCTTCCATGTCCTGTCCAAAGCCTTCAATACCCAACCACAGTCTGTGTCGAATGTAAGGGCATACCCACTTTCCTTTGTTTACTGATCAAACCAATTACATCGAAGAGTGCAAATGACTGACGCATCGTATAGCCAATGAAATTCTGAAAACAGTGATATGCGGCTTTAGTGGATTAATTAGAGCACGATTCTGTTATGCGTGTGCGCAAACTATAATCTCCTTTACCCACTGTTTTGCGCCTCCGTGCGTAAAGTCATTGGAGAGTTGTTTTGGAACTGTTTACACATTTGGCGATTTAAATATGGTGAAACGGACGCGAAAACAGGATTTTCACCTCAGCATGTGATATAAGAAGGCATTCATTGTGAAAATTCTGAGTTTGGAGATGAAATTTCTGAAAACAATACGGATGATTTGGAGGCAGAGGAAATATGGAGAGATGAGACATTGCTCTGGACAAGTAAGTGTTTTCTTGTGTTTTATAACATATATTACTGTATATTCCGCATAAATAAGCTTTAGATTGAATAATGAATACACATTTTGTAATAACCCTTTGTCGTGTGTTTCCTCAGTGAGTGTTTGAACCGTTTGTGCGTGTTTTTAGTTCATTGTTTGTTTCAGATCTATTGACATGCTATATAGATGTTTTGTATATTTACTGTAAATATATATTTATATATATATATAAATGGACACTATATATATATATATATATATATATATATATATATATATATATATATATATATATATATATAAATAAATCAATAAATAGAAGTTGAAAATAAGAATATATGTTGTGTTTGAGAGTCTATTTGATACAATGTGGGTAGGTGGGGGAGGGGTAGGCCCATCTATTTGTTACAATGCTGAATTCATGGGGGAGGTGTAGGCCCATCTCTTTGTTCCATAGTACATTGGCAAAGTATACAGTATTTACAGTAAATATACATACAATAATACATATTTACACACTCGAAAAGAAAAACTATATATATATATATATATATATATATATATATATATATATATATATATATATATATATATATATATATAGAATACAGAAAAGATGGAAAAGTTGTGTCTAGCTTTCTAAATTACATTTATTTATTCTCCCCACTCAGCAAGCGGCCACATAAAGTGGAGCAGCAGGACAGCACCTCATCAAGAGAGGAGGGCTTTCAGAGAGACCCTTGCTGGCAGAGTTGGGGTCTCAATCCACAGCCAGACCCGTATCTCCTGCTCCACGAAGAGCACATCACAGGCCGTTGCACATCACCAAATCTTGCACCGCTGGTCGTCTGAAGTGCAGGCAGTGTCATGCAAAGACACCAGTGAAGTACTCTTCCTGTGTTGTGCCTAAGTGCTTTGTACACAAATGTGACTGCTACAATGACTGGCATGTTGCTAGAAACATTTAAAATTTTATAATGGTTTGTAAATACTTTGTGTAAAAATTCATGTAAATAGTTTGTTGTGTATTTTTTATATAAACAAATTGTCCACCATAGCACTAGTTTTGACTCTTTTATATGCACAACATTTAGTTTCAAGAAGGGAAAAGGCACTCTAATGTGTTTATGCATCAGTTACTCTACTAATAGTGGATCTGGATATGGAATATGATAGCTCTAAGTGTCATCTTTCATTAGAGCCCAAAATTATGACTGTACGTTGAAGCGTTCAAAAGTAGTAGCCTTTTTGTCCTAGGTTACCAAAGGGTCCTTTTGGAGTATCCAAAAGGCACTTTTGTAAAACGCCTGGGTGTACCCTTAGAAAAACATGTGTAAAATATTCATTTTTTATGGTATTGTTATAACATTTGAACTTGGACTAGGTAAGGATTCATGCTGTGATCCCATTGTGTTCTCAAGCTAATAGCTACAAGTTATAGTCATCTGCAGGCATCTGTATGCAAAAAAAATTTCAGGCGGAAAAAAAAAACTTCTATTTCATTGTGTTCAAACTTCTATTACTCAGAATCAGTAGCACTTACAGTAATTCTGTCTGCTGGGGAAAAAACTTCAGAGTGTCCCCTTTCAAATGTGACCAAAACCATGCATGTACTCCAAACGGTTCAAGAACAGCTTTAAATTTACTTTGGGTATGCCTTGATTAGGCGTTTTAGGCTAATTTTACAGGATTGGGAAGAGTTAAGTGAAGTGTGATTAAACAAAATCAACACTTTGATGTTTTGTGTGAGGTCCAGTTCATTTCAATTGGTGCCAGGGTGATTCTCACTACACTGTACATGTTGAAGAGTAATGTTCCATCTGGTTTAATTCTAAAATAAAAGCAAAAAGCTCTTTGTATTTTAAGGCTGTAGTTGTCAAGAAAATCGAGCCCTGATGTGTGTTTGATTAGACTAGACTAATGCATTGGTTAGCAATTGTCTTAATTTGTCCTGGGAATACGTTTAAAACATTAGGAGTGAGTGATGGATGAGCATATGTCCGAGCTGAAAAAGCAAAAAAAAAAAAAAAACAGCATTGACCAGTTTGAACAAGCTTAAAGACCCTGTTAAATGGTTTGATGAACGTAATAAAATAAATAATACATATATATATATATATATATATATATATATATATATATATATATATATATATATATATATATATATATATATGTATATGTGTATACCACAGTTAGTTCTGGTCCTCAAATCTCATCGGACGAGAGATTTTCCATGAGCACTGATGGTGTGACAGCATCAGCACTCAGACGCTTCACTGTGTGTCTCACTCCGCTTGTGTTCATGCTATTCTAAACTAAAGTGTAAGCGTAGTGCATATGTGTTAGGAGTTACTGTCTTTATTTTTGAAATTACATATGTTAGCCAGCAGGTGGTGGCAAAAGATCATTTTTGTGTGTAATATGAGCCAGTTGGTGACGTAAAGTGAATCCATTAGTCATTGTGTAACACTGTTCGTTCGGGCAATGGGGGAGTCAGGAGGTTTAAGGTCAGTTTTAATTCTCTTAACACGATCGACGGTAACCGTCAATAGCGCAGGAATATATAAGCAATGTATGCGTAAACGTAAGCAATGTCCGCCTTCAGGTTTCTCTCCCTCTCTGGACACTTGGCGTTCCTTTTATGTCTCCCTCTGCATCACTATAACAAGACACAGGTGTTAGGGTTAATTATAAACCAGGTGACAAGCCTTACCGCTCTCTCTCCCGCAGACCGACACATGACCACGTCCCCACACCACACATTGTTTACATAGAACAGCGCTCTGTGAGTTTCCACATTGGATACATACTGTTTAAAATGGCGGAGGACATCGCTCTTTCTATAGTGAATGACATTTGCGCACTGGCTATATTCCACTGAGAAAGCTGACCTTCAGAAAGCTGTAAGCATCTCTGATTGTGGGTGGCAACAAGTGGCGATCGCACACGCTCTCTTACACACACACACACACACACACACACCCATCCATCCATCTATCCTTGTTTATCCAAAGAGCACAGGCTGTGGTACTATTTCTGAAGTGAACATTTTCTAACAGAGGCTTGGACACATCATTTGTTTTGAACCAGCAACGTCAGATTCTGATCGGTTGCGTAATAAAGTAGTTCCATGCACAAATGTATTTTTATGACGTACATTCTGACGTTGCTGGTTCAAAACAAATCAGCATCTGATATTAACCAATGATATTGCTTAAATAAATATATATATATATATATATATATATATATATATATATATATATATATATATATATATATATATATTTTTTTTTTTTTTTTTATTTATTTTTTTATTGAGTTCATACCCGAATGCAAATATAGTGCATTCAGAAAGTATTCAGACCCCATATTCTTTTTCACATTTTGTTATGTTGCAGCCTTGTGCTAAAATGCTATAATTTTTTCCCCACATCAATCTACACACCATACCCCATAATGACAAAGCAAAAAAAAAAAAAATTCTGATAACTTTGAAAATGTATTATAAATAAAAAACTGAATTATCGCATTGACATAAGTAGACCCTTTGCTATGGCACTTGAAATTTAGCTCAGGTGCATCCCATTTCTTTGGATCCAATGATCTGGGCTGTATGGCTGAGTGGCCAGACAGAAGCCTCTGCTTTGAATTGGCAAAAAAGCACCTAAAGGACTCTCAGACTGTGAGAGGAAACCAGGCACCGCTCATCACCTGTGCAGTATCATCCCAACGGTGAAGCATGGGTGTATTTCAACGCGGGGACTGGTCAGGGTTGAAGAAAAGCTGAATACAGCAAAATACAGATTTATTCTTAATGAAAACCTGCTCCAGAGCGCTCAGGACCTCAGACTGGGCTTAAGGTTCACCTTCCAACAGGACAATGACCCTAAGCACACAGCAAAGACAAAGCAAGTGTGGCTTAGGGACAACTCTGTGAATGTCCTTGATTGGCCAAGCTAGAGCCTGGACTTGAACCCAATCGAACATCTCTTTAGAGACCTGAAAATGGCTGTCCGCCGACGGTCCCCATCCAACCTCACAGAGCTTAAGAGGATCTTCAAAGAAGTATGTTTAGTATGTTAGTATGCTTGCAGGAATAATGCAGATAAATAACCTGTTATTTGCTCAAGAAACAGAGATCAGTTATTACAAGTTAATTTTTTGTGATAACAGGCTTTGAAAGCATATTGATTCTCTTAATATCATTCTCAAAGCAAGCATAACTCATTGCGTCCTGCTCATAATTGTTAGTGTTGCAGTCTCAGATGTAAAATACCTCTTAACTTGATGATATGCTGGGAATAATCCTGGCCACTGTTTAAGCAGTATTGAATTAGATAACTAAAAAAATGACTGTGTTTTTGAGGCAGCTATCCAGCTGATTACTTTGCACAGGTCAATTTGTTTAGCTTTTTGTCTATTGTCACTGGGTCATTTAGAATTGAATGTGACCCTGTCGTCTTAAATGGAACATTATGTTTGTATATTATTTACAACAAAGACTGAAGTCTGAGGCCGAGGGTTTGTTTAGGTCTTGATAAGACTGCACTCAGTTTAAGTGCTTGGTCATCTATGTGTATCCAGATTCCTCATTGTAAGCTGTCTCTGCTGAAACCTATGTAATTTTTAAGCCCTCGTCCTTTAAAAGTTCAGTTTAAACAGAAGCTGCTCAATGTGCTAAAATTTTGCCTCTGTAAATTTTCAGATTAACTCACAACACTTACATCCTTCTACAGACTTCAGTTTAGTTGTGATTTCATGGTCTGCTCTGCTGTATTATTTGCATCCTCCCATTGGCCATCTTTCTCTTTTCTTATGCTCTGACATAGATTGAGACTATGCTGTGTATGTATGTGTTATGCGTGCTGGAACAAAATGTTAAGTGCAAATTCTTAACATAAAATGCATTGTTCATTCATGCGTATGTGTGAGTCAGTGCTCACTCAAGTACTGCATATTTGCTGCTTCTTCCAAGCATCCATGTGGGTACATCACACACTTAAACGGATGGATGGATGGATGGATAGACTGAATTATGTAAACTGTATTCAATATTTACATACAACATCTATCTGTGGATAGATAGATGTATTCTCCATTTTTGTCTCTCACTGATCTCCTGTCCTGAATTCTCCCGTCCAATTCTTCCTCCTCCCTCCATGCCTCTTTCTTTATCCTATCCTCCTGCTGCTCTCTCTGAGGAGGAAGGAAGTCCTCTGAGGAGGGGATGTATCAGTGGGCTGAGCCTGAGGAGAGGGAGGCAGGATCTGCTCTGAGCCCCCAAGGACTGCCTTCTCCTCCAATGCCCATAATGAATGGAAATAGTGACCTGGTTGTGCTGCTGCCTGGGCGCTTATTGACCCGGTTCTATTCCACGTCATCGTGCATCATCTCGTGCTGCCGTGTTATAGCAGCCCCAAGGCCCTCCTTTAACCAGCCTTCCCTCTCAAACACTTGGTCTCAGAAATCCACAATGTCACTGCACCTTAAATCTGTGGTTGGAAAACTCCCTGCAGCCTAATGGCTGCCCCGTGAAGCCCTGACCAAATAACCCGCCCCAGTAATCACAACAAAGCTTTTCATTGCAGAGCTGGTGGAGAAAGGAAGGTCAGATGCAAAAAAAAAAAACTTTTTACATGAATTGGTCAATTTCATATTTGAACATAATTGCGCAGTCATTCGTTGACAAAAATGTCCCTTGCATTCCTCAATTCAAAGTTATTTTTTGCTGTTTCTGCATTCATTGTGTGGAATTGTTGTGTTGTATAAACATCCATACTGAACCATTATTGGCCTTGTTGATAAATGTTTCATGTTAGTCCATAGTGAGGCCTTTATAAACATTAAATATCAGCTTTTAATCAAAGGACACTGCAGGCAAATCTAAGAATTACCTTATAGTCTTCCTTTAATGAATCCGTATTAAAACCAGTGTCCCATGCTCTCTCCCTCTAACTCATTCTTTGTGTAATTGTTGTCTTTCGCAGTAAATAATTATCTTGTTTTGTGACCTGAGATTTGTCTCTGCATTTTCAGTTATTTTGACTTATGTGCTGGATAGCTAGAGGCTATGCAGTTAAGTAATCATCTGCTGCTGTGCAGTAAAATTATCATCCTCTCCACGTTGCACACTGGACTGTCACTTGGGCAGTGGTCTTCTCCTCCAATCAAGCTGATGCATGAGGAACAGTGGGGAGAGTGCTTGTTGGAGGGACAGGAACAGGCAGAGTTTGTTCTGACCGCACTTAGTAAAACAGACAGGCACAGAGGACCCAGCTAAAGTTCCCCCTTCACATCTTCCCCCACTTACTCTTTACTGAGAGAGCTCAGGTAGAACAGAATAATTGTGCATGTGTTTATGTAAGGCTGCCTACAGCTGGACAGGTGTGGGTGAATTTACTTTTAATTACTGTCTATTTAATGTCAACTGGCTTTCAAACTGAAGTCCTTGCTCAAGTTTTGAGTTAGAACAGTTTGCTGCCTCAGATAGCACACCAATGTACAGCCCACTGTGTGTTAACTGACTGTCTGATACAGCTGTCTGATATTGACCGTTTAACCAACTTTCAGGAGTAAGGGTACCCAGGCATCAGTCCATCTGGTATCACAGTTGTATTTACAAGGTACAAGGTTGATACATTGAGTGCTTTTAAGGTAGAACTAATCACTGGATTTGACAAATTGCCTGGTTAGTGCCATAAAATCTTTGAAAGATACTAAGAGTTTTGTTTCAAGCACCTAATAGCAAGTTAACCTACTGTAGATATCAATGTGAATAACTATATTGTATATTCCACTTTGTTTTCTGGATCATTTCTGTGAAATATTCATAACTTATCATTTTTTTTGCAGACAGAAGGTTCAATGCACATTTTTCACACTTTTTTTTGTGCTATTATCTATTCTAAAAAACCCTACCCCTTAACGGCATGTAAAAACATGTTTTTAATCGATTTACATGTCGTCAGACCGTCTCTTCCTAAGAAGCCAGTTCTTGGCCAGAATAAACTGGACTGATGACCAGAATGAATGTGTTTATTAAAATATATAGAAACTAGAATGACACTGGCATCAGATATGTGGCATGACAGGTAGTGCACATAATTCCCCAGGTTCTCATTTTTCAATCCCATCTCCCCTTATTTTCTAACGTTTTTCTCTCCGCTGCCTTATCAGTAAAAGTGGCAAAAACTTTCACAAATACAAAATCGGCCACAACATTAAAACCACCTTCCTAATATTGCGTAGGTCCCCTCGTGCCGCCAAAACAGCTCCAACCTACATCTCAGATGCTATTCTTCTCAACACAATTGTACAGAGCGGTTATCTAAGTGGTTATTTAAGTACTGTAGATTTTGTCAGTTCGAACCAGTCTGGCCATTCTCTGTTGACCTCTCTCATCAAAAAAGCATTTCCGTCCACTGAACTGCCGCTCACTGGATATTTTTGGGGTTTTGGCACCATTCTGAGTAAATTCTTGAGACTGTTGTGCATGAAAATCCCAAGAGAATCAGCAGTTACAGAAATACTCAAACCAGCCTGTCTGGCACCAACAATCATGCCATGGTCTAAATCACTGAGGTCACATTTTTTCCCCATTCTGATAGTTGATGTGAACATTTACTGATGCTCCTGACCCGTATCTACATGATTGTATGCACTGCACTACTGCCACACGATTGGCTGATTAGATAATTGCATGGATGATTGTTGGTGCCAGATGAGGTGATTTGAGAGTTTCTGTATTTGCTGGTCTCCTGGGATTTTCACACACAACAGTCCCTAGAATTTACTCGGAATGGTGCCAAAAAAAATAAATATAAGAAAACATCCAGTGAGAAGCAGTTCTGCGGATGGAAATACCTTGTTAATGAGAGAGGTCAACAGAGATTGGCCAGACTGATTAGAACTGACAAATTCTACGGTAACTCAGATAACCGCTCTACAATTCTGAGATGTGGGTTGGCACTGTTTTGGCGGCAGGAGGGGGACCTATACAATATTGGGCAGGTGGTTTTAATATTGTGGCTGATTGGTGTAGTTTGGAATTGGGGTTAGGGTTAGGGTAATGTCAAAGTCAACATACATTAGATTTACAATAGATTAGTACTGGTGTGTTATTGTGTTTGTGTGTGTAATGGTTTCATATGATCAGCCTGGGCTGTGTTTCGGCTCCCTGTTTTCCACGGCACATTCAGGCATCTGTGATTATCCTCTCACAGCCACAGAGGGAGCTTTTCTCACTCTGTCTGCGATAATGAGGGAGAGACTTGAAATGCCCTTAAGTAATTTCCTTTCTCCTCTCCCTTTCTCCTCTCTTTCACTCTATCACTCATCCTTCACCGGCATCATGCCTTCACTTCTCCACACATCTCAGTTCCTGCTCTACTCCTTCCGTTGTTATGGCTGTAATGACGGCTTCCTCTATTTGATTAAATTTTGTTCTAATTTTTGTATATGAACCCACCATGCTGCCAAATGCAATGCTTCTGGGATTTATTTTTATTATTTTATTTTTTCTGTAGTTTACAGACAGGATTTATCTTTATGACTTACAGACTTTGTAATATGGTTGATGCTTTCTTTCTAGGAATTATAATATAATATTGTTCTTTAAAAATACCCTTCTAAAAATATTATAATGGCTGGTCACCTGGGCATTCTGTTGTGTTTTGCATGCCAGCCACCTTGCCAGACCTCTTAAAGGAAAAGGTTTTGCTGTTGAACAGCATGGCTGTGACGGTACACCAGCTAGAGCAGCACCAATCCAGCACTATCCTCAATTAACCAGTCTGGAATCCCACCTGGATTTAATGCTGGTCTAAGCTGATCTTTTCAACATGCTATATATATTTCTTTTCGGAATCTATTGACTCAACGGTTGTTGTTGTATTTTGTTGTTTTCAGGTGAAGGACTAGACAGTTGTTGAGACCTCCACTTTGAAGACTAGTCAATTCAGCTGCAGCAGCTCTCATGGATCTTAAAGAGCACAGACACCGTACACTGACTCACGCCCACTGTGCGAAAGATTTGCAGTTCACCACCTCCTCCCTGGACAAGGAGGAGTGCCGCGTACCCACTCAAAAGTCGTACAGCTCCAGTGAGACCCTGAAGGCTTTCGATCATGACTCACGCCTTCATTATGGGGGATGTGTGGCTGACCTGGTGCACCATGAATCAGATGAGTTCACCATACAAGGAGGTAAGCACACAAATATATGCAACAAACATATAATCATATGTACACAACCCCAAATGATCAAGTATACTCAACATTTCCCAAAAATTGCTAAGCACATCTACAGAATCCATCCCTGGGATCCAAAGCCATGATATTGCTGTTACTTGCACTATGCTCTATCAGATGAGCAACAAAATCTTTTGTGTCTTAATAAAATTGTGCCCTTGCCATAATATCCATTCTCCAACCTGGCATGATTCATACAAAGAGTGTGCAACATAAACTACAACAGGACAGTTCTGTTTACAGTGTATACTTTTGCAGAGCATGTCACTATACCTATACTTTAGCTAATCCCACAGCTTTGTGCTTATGCATGCTGCTGTCAAAAAATGCAACCTGATACCGGAGCAGTTACAGTACTTCTGTTACAGGAAATACCTGAAAATCTGTCCCCATCTGCTTCAAACATGTCACCCGTTCTCAGTTGACATTTAACAGCCTGATAACACTGATCCACTGTCACCTGTTCAGTCTTAGTCATCTTAGTCATACGCCTGCCGACCAACTTCACGGCCCAGTCTGTAGACTTGTTGCTGAATACATGCGCAGTGCCAAACTGCAGATGTATGTTAAAATATCAGTGGACCTTTTATCAGTGTGGATCTAAATTGAAGGTGACTGCCTTACTAGTTTAAACTTGAGAGATTGGTTCAGATATGTACCCCTTGTTTAATCTTTGTGTTATGCATCTATTTTTTTTAATGTGTTTGATGATGCTAATAAGAGAAGTCAGCCACTTCACCTGAGAATGGATAGAAAAGTATGGTAGATGAAGAAAAGGAAGAGAGAGAGAGAGCGATCAGCAAAGAACAAGTTCTGTTGAAACGCAGAATCACCAACCTGGCGTCATAATGAGCTGGCTGTCGATTATCCGGAGCAGGGCTGAGGATGGGTCATCTTTAAAAAAAAAAAAAGGCTATGTCAAGCTTGAAAGTCCTCTTCTGCTTGAGATACTGCCGGTGCGGCATTGATTCTGCTTTCTGAAACGGATTTCAACTCGATGTCATTGATCAGCACCAGACCGTGTTTTCAGCACACAGAGAGAAGGAGAGAGGGTGAAAGAGGATGTAAAGAGTAGGACAGACCCGCTAGAGACATTGCAGCCTCCTTTCTCTCCTACCATTCACTGACAACAGTTCCCAGAACTCATGCAGCCCAGGGTGAAGTGGCCTGTGGTTTCTCTGGGACATATGGTGACAGCAACAGTGAGAAAGAATTATGGGCAAGGTTTACATTTATGCATTTGGCAGACGCTTTTATCCAAAGCGACTTACAGTGCACTTATTACAGGGACAATCCCCCCGGAGCAACCTGGAGTTAAGTGTCTTGCTCAAGGACACAATGGTGGTGGCAGTGGGGATCGAACCAGCGACCTTCTGATTAAAAGTTATGTGCTTTAGCCCACTACGCCACCACCACTCACACTTGGGTTAAATTGGGGCACTTTTGATTCAATAAAGAAAAAAATATTGGCAGTCTGTTCATCACTTCATTCTATTTTCTGCAGTCTCCAGTTCAGTTTTTTGATCCCCCTTCTCAAAAATCCCAATTTAACCCTTGATTATGGGTAGTTGAAGAGAACCAAAGTGAGGGAGGACAGATAGATGAACTGACAGATGCGGTAGCCATGGAGAAGTGGAAAGTTTGAGGCCATCAGATTGCTGTAACATGGCTACCTGAGGAGGTAGAAGCTCAGTGACTACAAATGCATCTGTGGGAAGTGTTGCCAAGGGAGACTAACAGTGTTCAGAGGCCATTTGTAACAGCACTCAAAGAGATTTGCCAAATTACACTCCTCTCTCTCTCTTTCTCGCTCACTCACTCACATTAGTCATCATGGCCCACGTTAACGTTTGCACAGAGGAAGCAGAATATCACTCTTTAACGTTTTAAGAGATGCTATTTTCTAGCTATATGAACTGTCCAACCTTTCACTTATGTTTGGAGAAGTCACACCTTAATCCTTCTCTTAGTCTGACTGAATTCAGTTCTGTCCCTGGAACATTCACAAGACACTTTCACAAGTAATATACTATATAAAGCATCCATACCATTTTGTTTGCATGGAATAAAGTGTTTGACTTTCTTTCTTCTGCAGAATACAAGCAAAGATTTTTAGAAGACAATTTCAACTCTGTAGGTCCATACAATGCAAGTGTGCAGCACTTTAAAGCTCCAAAAAACACAGACAGTCATAGAAAAAGTAGTCCATGCAAGTCCAGATATTTAATATACAGTATGCGATGGAATCACTTTGGGAACAAGATTGTTTTGTTTTTTTATTGAACTTTTAGCATTATTACAGGTTTATAAAGACTGAATTATTTTGCTGTTCCAATGGGACATCAATACTAAGTAGAACTCAAATTTAAAATAGACTAAATAATTTTAAATCAACCAAAATTTAAAATGTTAATTATCTAATTTAAGATCTAGTATCTCATAACACAGAGTAAATTCTAAAAAACATCTGTCATTAAGCAGTTTAGGGGATTGGTGATCTCCTGTATCTATCAGTTTGACATCTTGGGGTGGTCAGTTTATTTGAATTCCTTGTCTGGAATGTAAGCTCCTCCATGAAGGGGTCACCAGTCACTGAATTGGACTTAAACGGCTTTCTTGCAAAGCCAATACACAGTTGAGTGTGTCTCTCTACCAGTGTGCACAATCCAAGGGTGCAGAGAGCCTCTGGTTAATCTGAATACCACTGGCCAAGAATTATTTTACAAGCCTGTTTCTGTGCTCCTTCCAGTCTTTTGGCCTGTTCTACAGTCAAAAAATTGTGCCATACAGGGACTGCGTACACCAGTACCGGACATACATAGCCTGTATAAATTGAAGCCAATTCTGGGTTTCAGACACCAAATTTCTTCAGGCGACGCAGAGTAAATAGCTTCCTGTTCGCTGAGGTCAACTTGTGGTCCATCTGACTGTCCCATCTTAAGTTACCCTGGATGGTGATCCCCAGGACTTTTACTGTGTCACAGACTTCCAATATGTTCTGATCAGTGGAGAGAGTCGGCCAGTCTTGTGTATGTCTCATGATAGAGACATGTAAAACTTTACATTTCTTTGGGTTTAGTTTCATTTTATGCTCCTCTACCCAAGTGTCAAGACCATTCAGGGTCTGTTGGACAGTACAGAGTGGTTGGGGCATCCACATCTGGGAAAATCTACAGTATCAAAGGACTTGGAAAAATCTGTTGTTATTAGTGTACACACTGAGCCCGAAACATCTCAAGCCTTGTACACAAAGTCCATCAAACTAACTAAATAGTGTGTTGTGGAACAGTTCTGTCAGCTGCCATACTGCATAAGATCTAGGTTTGGTATGGTATTCAGAATTCATTTAGCAACAGACTGTTCGCAAATTTTCGAGAGCTGAGCTGTTAATGAGATCCGCCTCAATTCGTCAATGTTTGGAGGAGATTTCAGTATGGGGACAATAGTAACCTCTTTCCATTGTCTTGGAATGACCCCTTCATCAAATGAACTATTGATTATGTCACAAAGAGGAATACTGATCTCACATGCAAACTTCAGTAATTTTAGGGAATCATGTCTGGACCAGTGTATTTGTAGCAATTAATGGAAGAAAATTTGCTATACACATCCCACATTGGAATAGTAAGCAGTGGCAGGGATGGTAAAAAAGGAGGTAAAGCTAAACGTTCAAGGGCAAAAGCGACTGGGACACTTTAACAACCTTTGTGTTGATTGCATTAGCAAATGTCACAACATCCTGGGAAATAATTCCATAGACATTAATTTGTTTTTCGAATGCATTTTTCACAGTTTTGCACATAGATTTAATTATGTTGTGCCAACCTCAAGAATTCACTTTTTCCATGCCTTCCACTTTGGATTTTTAAAAGTGCTTTTTAGCCTTATGTTTTTCCTTTTGGATCTTGTTTCTGTAGAACTTCACTAAGGCATTTGGTTTTCTAGTCTAAAAGGCTTTTTGTCTCTGGTGGATTAAGTGCTTGATCTTGGGGGTTGATCCCATGGTGTATCCGAAGGATAGACTTTCACTGTCTTGATAGGGAAATGTCTATACATTTTAGGGAGGATAGTATAGTAAAAGGTGTTGTCTTTTTCATTGGTGGTGATTGTTTCATTCACCTCCTGCCATGGATGAGTGGTAATCCACCTAATCGCTCAAACCATGCTCCCTTATAAGTCGTACTACTTATTTGTGCTTTAGGGCTCCAATCCAGCACAATCATACAGTTATGGTCACTTGAGCTAATGGAAGGGAGAATCTCATGTTTCAAATACACTGATTTCAAATGAGTTATAATCATGTCAAGAATGGCTTTACCTCTGGTGGTGTTCTGAACCAACTGATGTTTGGTTATCTAGGCAGATCTCATGGACTCAGAGGTGGTTGAAGTTCAGTGTCTGGGTACTTAGTATGAAGCAGGTCAGATGAGGCTATTATATGTTCAATGAGTTCATACTGGTGTGGTGATTGAGGCTGTGAATACACCACACACACACAGCAATAACAGATACAGTTTGCACTGTGGGAGTCTCAGGGGTCTCACATTCACCCACAGACATTATAGATGATATGGAACACTGATACAGCTGAAGGGATATGATGGAACACAGTCTCTAATATACAGTGCAATACCTCCACCATGACAAGATCAATATTTCAATTTTTTTTTTACTACAAATCTACACTTTCAATTTCAGAATGTAAAAGTGAAAGTGGAAATTCTTAGTAAAAAAAATCATCATAGGCAATCATATTGCTTAAGTAATAGACTTAACCACTAGAGTCACATGAATTACTTTTATGCTGCCTATATGTCATTTTTGGAGCTAAAAAGGTCTGCTTACCATTCAACTGCATTATATGGACCTGCAGAGCTTAGATATTGTTCTAAAAATCTTTGTTTGTGTTCTGCAGAAGAAAGAAAGTCATACACATCTGGGATGACATGAGGGTGAGTAAATGAAGAGAGAATTTTAATTTTTGGGTTAAGGATCCCTTTATGTCTCTCATAGCCTTTTCCCACGGTTCGGGTGCGGGTTCCTGGGCCGGTTTGAATTCTTAAACTGTTCCACGCATTTCCACCACAGAAAAGGCCCTTCCGGGGCCAAAAACCTGGTTCCGCACTGGCCCCAAAAGCTTGCTGGTATCTACGCAGGAACCAATTATGTCAGGGGACAGAGGGTGGGATAAAGATTGTCACCATGGTAAAGTTTTCCCAAACAACAACAGTAGTACATTCTGTATCAAGGAGTACATATTCTCTCTATAACAACAATAACAAATCCCACAAAATATTCAGACATTATAAGCATTCAGGTAGCACAATGAAACGTGTGCTCTACTTGCAATGTTGTATTTACAAAGATCCGAGATAAACTAGAGAGATCGCAAAGAAAAAAAGATCTACGAGAATGAAGATACATCACGAAACGATGCACGGCATTTTCAATTGACCAAATCATAAACAAATTGAAAAACACTTAAGGGAGTACAGGGACTATAAGAAGGAAATTGGACAACAGTGGACGGAGCAACAATGTTTTTGACTCTTCTAGCTAACCGGAAGCATTGAATTCAGCCATTAACGCTCGTGACAAACAGTGAATCGCCAGGGTCCTCTGCAGCTGTTCTCAGTAAATATTTATTTTTGCCAACTTTGTTAGGTTTTTTTTTTTACACTTTTGTCATCTTATTTTGTGCATTGATTTGTTCTGTAAGGGGATTTTTGACCAGCTACTCACTAAGTTACTCACTACCCTCTAAGGACGATTGTGGCTATCTGTGCAGTGAAATGGTGGGATTCTCAATCAATAATATTACATGCTATGGCAAAAATCTAAATACAGCCATCTGCTACACCAATGTTAATAATAATAATAATTCCACTGTAACAGTTCACAAAACTTTAATTACATTACCTGTCATTTTTAGCATAGATGACGTCTCTGATAATCTTGTTGGGCAATGTAATAACGATGGATTGCATTAATCCATATGTTTAACTATGTCCTCAAAAATAAGAGTAAAAGCTGTATACAAACACACTGTGATGCGCCATGTTTGATTATGTTTGAGGTAGTCACGTGAAACTACCATGTAGAATGTAACTCATTATGTCACCGTTCGGCTCTTAGGTCAGTGGAAAGGAACGGCCAGTTTATGATAGGCTCCAGATTGCCCCGGCCATATACCAGCGGAGCACAGGCTCTTGGCGGAAACAGTCACAATTTCGGTGGAAAGGGCTTTTTTTATGTATTTTGCATTTTTTTTGCGTATTGTTTCTACTTAGACCCCGAAGCCGCCGCCAGGCGCCGCCATTTGCGCCGCCATTTGCGCCATTTAGAATGTCAGCCGCCGCCAGCCAATAATTTCGTAAGCCAAATTGAGCCGCCATCTGATAAAGTTTGGCTGAGCCGGCTAGAATTATTTGCATCAAATAATAATTATATCACATAGAGACATACACACACGAAATATATAAACAATACACGAGATCTATTTTCCCACTGGATTCATAACAGCGCAGTCTTGTGCCCGTTGCTACGATACACAGACTCACAGTGAATTGACGACCAATTAAAATTGCTCGCTTTTCCGTACAGAAGAAGCGATGCATGTTTTTCTCGCGACTGAGGTGAAATGGCGGAAAGAAGCAAGCAAGGTAATTTTGATCTCACTTCTCACATACTTTCCTAATTCCTACTTACTTTTTTCTTAACTTAGGCCTACCCAGACTTTTGTTAAATCTTCAGGGCACGGTTGCACAAACACCTGAATCAAAGATTGATGTTATGAACCAAATATTCTGGAACGGAGAGATTTATAGCACTGAACGTGATATTACTGCAGTAACAAACCACCGTTTCCACATTGCTAATTCACGACGCATGCTTAAGTGTACATTGAAGTGAAATGTGCAAAACTTTGTCCAAAATAATAGGCTACTGATAACAGTGTGTGTTTATATTAAGGCGAGACACGGCAGGCAAAAACATAGTTTTTTTTTACTGGTCAATTTTGAGATTTTTGGATATTTGTCTTCAATAACATGTCTTCTTTCAGACTTGTGGTGAAAAAAGTCCGAAATACACATTTAGGTCTTTATTTTACTACACTTCGTCTGTTTGCGTCTGTAGATTTCTCATAAACTTCAACAAAAGTTTGCATTCTTAATCAAGGTGTAATATGATAAGCTTCATCCATGATAATGCCAAGTTATTGTATACAACTTAGCCTACATACATTTAGCCTAAACACAACACATTGTAGGCTATTTGAAAATGTTTAGTAGCATACAGACTACAAAATAAATATGTACATACGCTATGAAAGTAAAATCTGATTGTATTGCATTTTGTAGAAAAATAGTGTAAGCCATGCATTGCTTGGAAATATTGAGATCTAGTAAATCAGTATAACATAGACAGTGGTGGATCGAAGTACACATACCATGTACTTGAGTTAAAGTAAAGATACTCAAGGTAAAATATTACTTAAGTAAAAGTAGAAGTGCTGCCTTTAAAAATTCACTTGAGTAAAAGTACAAAAGTATTTGCCTTCAAATGTACTTAAGTATCCAAGTACTATGATTTTTATGGCCATAATGTCCTATTATAATTTGTCACAAGGCTCTTGCTTAACTCAGTCTACATGAAGACTAATGTCACTCTTGGCACACCAATCTATTAATAATATGTCATTAATTAGTCAGATGTGTGTGTGTGTGTATATATATATATATATATATATATATATATATATATATATATTTGAATTGAATACATTTTTGTGTGTTTAATTTTGGAGGGAAGGGACTGTTCCCATAAGGTATAATACATTTACAGTATTTACTGTATATATTTTTCTCGAGCGCCTATGGTCATAATTATTAACATCCTAATGTTATGATACATTCAAATAAACCTGCACAATGCCATTAAATATAAATATATATATATACACACACACACACACACACACACACACACACACACACACACACACACACACACACACACACACATACATAGAATATATATATATATATTCTATGTTATGGGAGCAGCCAATTTTCCTCCAAAATTAAACACAAAAACGTATTAATGCAGTGTTTCTGCTACTCTCCAGAAAAACAATGCTATTATATGCAAGTCATTTTAGTGTCAACATAATAAGCAATGTACATTATGCGTCAATATTTACCAATAATTGCTGCAATAATAGCTGCTGCTCTCTGCCCCGCTTAAAATCATTGGCAACGCAATTTGTTTGGAACTATTGAGAGCTACACGAATCACGTGACACGCGGCAGCGAGATCACTGTCGCAACCGTCTATGTTCGCGAACTCTCATATTTAACGGCTCTGGGGTGCGTTTCCCGTACAACAACGTAACTTGCTGCTCCACTACCGTGAGTACGATGCACTGTTGAAGAAATCAACTTGCTAGTCACGACTGTTTCCCAAAACCGTATTGTCGCAAATTGGTTGTTCAACCACATTGGTTAATGATGTCACACATGTGGTGGATTAAAAACTACTTTTAATGAATCTGTTCGAATTAATGATCGAATTAATGCTAGATGTTTTGCTATAAATTACGGACATGTCATCTGAGGACTCCCTCATATTTTTCTCAGTTATTTGCTTTATTTCCAGATTCAATCATAGGCTCGTTCTTACGCACTAGAGCACGTTCACACATGCGTGCTCTTCAAAAACGGTGCTTTAAATCTATTGACAAACTAAAAGACATAAAGGACATTTGTATGTCTTCTAAATAAAAGATACTGATTTTACTGAATGTCATCTTGCTTATTTGGCTCAAGATAATAATTTATTAAGCCCACATGTTATAATAACAAGAAACTCTGCTTCTAACCACAGGTCGAGAGCTGTCGTTCCAACCACACAACTCTGCGATGCTGTTTGCGAATGTTCGTTGGAACGATGGTTTCGGGAAACACCGACTCGTTGAACTATGATGATAACGACGGAACTTGCTACCATAGTTGGCTAACGATGCTTTTGGGAAACGCACCCTGGTTCAAGGCTTAGTAGATGCCGCCAAGGCAAGTTCAAAACAAAGCGCGCTGTACTGTGATTGGTGGCTCGTTTGACCAGTTACATTTTTATCCACTCATAAATAAAAAGGAACGACTGATTTTGAAAATGTAGTAGAGTAAAAAGTAAGATATTTGACTTTGAAATGTAGTGGAGTTAAAGTAAAAGTCTCCCCAAATTTAAATACTTCAGTAAAGTACAGATACACAAAAAAGCTACTTAAGTACAGTAACGAATTACATTTACTACGTTACTGTCCACCACTGAACATAGACATCTGTAGACATGAAGTGGCAGCTTCAGCCATTTGCAGCTATGAAAAGTTTGGCGGCTGCAGCAGCCATTTAGGTTTTGGCTGAGCCGGCTAGCCAGCCAATAACTTCATCAGCCAGCCATTATTCTCAAAACAAATGGCTTCGGGCTCTATTTCTACTAATGTTTCACTTTTGTACTTAGGTGAACCAAACTGAATCATATCCAGATGTGTGATTACATTGTATTTAATTGATGAGGTTGATTCATGGTAGGTCTAGATTAAAATTGATCTGGCCACTCATTTCAATAAACAGATGTGTTAGACAGCTCAGTAATAGCCTTTGTTAGGTGAAAATTAAAGCTTGGATCTGTTAGTCACAGGTGCCTCTGAAACATATGGGACAGCTGGACATATCAGCGGTGAGCAGTAGGGCAGAGGATTGGATGTTCTATCATTCTCTGCTTCTCTTCTCTTTTTTTCACACCCATGCAGGGCCACATCTGTGTCTACGCTGCATGCCTTGCCATTGCATTTTAACTTCCTTAATTTTTTTTTATCGTTTTGCCTATCAAAATTTGTACTGGCACTCTATTGACAGCATAGCATCTTTCTTTGGCAGTATAAATTGTGTATCTGGTATTTTTATAGACCGTAATCACATATCAATGTGCTCAGAATGACAGTAAGTGGTTGAACTAATTAGTTTCACATCAGGGGTTTTAGGGATCCCTCAGAGGTGTTTGTTTAGATACAGTTTGATCCTAGATGTGTGCTTTGGTTCTTGTTCCTAACGTCACAGTCATTTTAGAGGACTTCACTATAATCCTTAACTCCTAATTCCTACTTTATGAAGAGTGTACTAAAAACAAAATTGGACAAGTTAGGCAAGAAGAAGTTTGTCAAATTCCCTTTAGGAGCTCCTTAGCTGTTGTTTTGATCTGAAATTAGCTGTCTAGTCACACATTTTATTTAATATTTTATTTTGTTGATCCTGTGCTTTGTTGGTGTATAGAAATACATCTGGGCAGGAAAAGATCAAAGGGAGAACCTGGAGGGTATTAAAAATAAATGACTGAGATTAAATGTAGTATCTCTCTTTCTCCCTCTCCTCGTCACATTCCATTTCTCATTGCCCCGTGGCCTCGTCCACTCGCGCAAACATCCGCAGCCCTTTTCACATCAACCTTGAGATAGCTGAGAGTTTTCTTGTTTGCTCATTGATGGCTGGGGAATTGGTTTCAGGTGTCCCTGAACCTTCCAGACACTCTGCCATCTGTAACTGTGTGTCAGGTCATACAAGCGTGTGGCACAGCAGTTCATTTACAGGCAAAGGTTTTTTTGTGGATCAGCCTCAAGTAGGTAGGGGTGAACTGTGTAATTTATGTGCATCTAGAGGCTGCAAATGGAATTGAAAAAATAATCACTGGTTTCAAACTGGTTTCCTGAACCCTCCTGTTGTCTACTATAGTTTGATAAACAGGTAGTCCCACCCTAACTCACGCTATTGATTTAGCCTGTGTTGCCATGTCTGGCTGGTTGGGATGCTGAAACAAACAGAACAATGTTTTGAATGTGCCACAGTTTTTATACTAATTGAGGAAATCAACCTTCCAGTGGATTTCTAACATTTGTCTCTACATAAAAAGCTGGAATAGGAGTAAAGTAAAAAATAAATAAATATATATATATATATATATATATATATATATATATATATATATATATATATATATATATATATATATATTATAAAAAATACACAAAAACATCCCAAACACCCTCAATACATTAGACAAACTTTCAACAATTGGGACAGTCTTCCCTCAGTGCTGATCCTAGGTTATGTACCACTAGGCTTATAATAATCACATTAATATGTCCTGCAATCTTTTAAGAATGTAATATGACATTTCTTGCTCAAAGTCCTTAATCTGTTTTGTAATCTCCCAAGGCAAATGCACATTATGATCCAAGCCAACATTGACTCATTTGGTTATCCTGATTTCCCCAAAGGCTGTATCATTCTGTTGTTATAAAAACGTTTTCTCTTATTCTTCTGGACTCAACAGCGGAGGCCACTTTGGTCATCAGGGGCTCGGGCTTATGCCCTAGTGGACTTGAGGATGTTGTTAAGTGGGTATGAGATGGTTCATCAGTTTGGCAATTAGCTTTGCAGAATGAAAGCAAACTGGTGGTTGCCAAGGTGTCATTTCTGAGTTTTACACAATGGGAGCTAATGAGGTTGTCCTTCCCTGTGAAAAGGGTCTTACCCCTCACTAGAATGTAGTTTAACATTATTTGAATAACTTACAGGACTGGCTAAGAGACCATTTGGCCTTGTATATAGGGGCTAAAGTGCCTAATAGCCTTGCTCTCTCAATGGAAGACTGATGCGTCTAATGGAGGAGCTCACCTCAACACCGGAGTGTTTTATCCGAAAAGACAAGACACAGTGGTCAGTCTGAGCCCTGAAGGCCATCTAGGGGTCAGTTGGCACTTAACAGGAACTCTTATGACATCAGCCTTGTAAGGTATGGCGGAGGATCAGTGGCTTTAACGGATTCACGAACAAACAAGAACTTACTGTTAAAAACTCCCCTAATTACTGAAATAGCGCCAACCAGTCTCCACAATAAATGTATTAACAAAGAGACAATGAACTATTGACAGAGAACCGCATGTGACATCTGCATGCTCACCACGTGCTTATCGTGTGGACAGGAAGGGGGAAACTTTGAACGTAACAATGTGTGTGTGTGTGTTTTTCAGTTAAACACAGAACTGCATATTGCTAATGAAATACGTGTAATCCCTGTATGTTGTGTATTTCTGAGGTATATCAAACTCGTTAGAACTGTTTGTTGTGTGTTTTAAACTCTGAGGCCTCATATTTAATAGCCTCAGAGTGTATATTCCCTTTTTAAGTGTACTAAACACACGTTTCTTGGTATCAAATTAAACCTTACGATTTGTCCGAGCTGAATTAGAATATAAGATCTCTGTAGAATGATATTACGCGATGTTTTACTGTCTTTTGAGTCATTCAGCCCAAAATATCTTACTGTCATAAACATGCAAATGAGCCTTGACAAAGGAACTCTCTCATGCCCAGAGTAAGGGAGACTTTTACGACCTCCAAAGGAATGTTCAGAGAAGTGCTGACCCTCACTTCATTCTCTTACTGAGAAAGAGAAATGAACCCTGTTAATCCTATATATATATTCTATACATCCATGTGATAAATTCATTGACATGTATCTAATGTTCCATCTCATAATTTTCCTAAATGTTGTTTGATCTGTGTTTTCTTTCAAACTCTAATGGGTTAATGTTTCAGACTTTGCATACTATGGTTAACCGAAATCATATGTGTGGCATATTTGGTCTCTATAACTTGGTATTTTGAAGATCGAAATGACTGTGTACATGATATGTCGATAACAACAACATATTAGTATTACAAGTATATTTCCTAGTTTCTTTCTTGCTCATGCAATGAGAAATGTGAGAACAAAGAGCAATAAACCAAATTCCCGCCTGGAACCCAAACCCTTCTCATTGGTCGAGCCAATAAGAGGTGGGACATATTTTCTAAGGTTATAAATGCTCTTAGCTTACGTCTCTTCGCTCTCTTATGCTCCTCTTGCTTCCTGCCTCTCTTGCCCTCTGAGCCTTGTGCTCTCTCACTCTCTTGCTGAATGATGCTGAACTAGCAGGCCCCAAGGACTCCCAAGCTTGCGCCAGGCTACGGCCTTGTCTTTCCATTCACCAAGATCCTCTGACTCTCACTGGTTCTCTCTCATCAAGACAACATCATCAAAGATCAACTGGAGCCTCAACAAATTGCATCAGGACAGTTTATTTCAAATGGGACATGCAAGTATCAAACTTAGTCTCATTATTTGATACATTAAGTATCCTTACCCCTTTCTAAAAAGGGTGTGTCAGAACTAATATGATGGTTTGCTCAGGCTGTTGATCTGCTGAACTTCAAACAATGCTATAACTTCTTGCCTTCCTGTATTCTGCTTCAGCCCTCTTTCCCTTGGTAAACTGTATGCATGTATGTATCTGTATGTTAGAGTAGTTTAAATGTTTAGTCTAGTTAATAAAGTCTTGTTCATGTCACATGTAAAGTTGTCTGTGTCTCAAGCTCATATCTAAAGTCACTAATCATAGATTTTGACTACTTGCTCTTAATACTTAGTAAGAAAGACATTTCCCATGCCCCGGAAATGTACCTTTCTATTAATTAATTAATTAATTAATAACCAATGTTGAGTGTTCACGGGATGAACCGAGTATTTGGTTGTAATGTTAATGTAGCTACATCAAGTTAACCCGATTAACTGATCCAAATATTCATAATCGATTATAACAAGTTATGATTGATTATTAATATTTCATAGAGCTGATTCGCTACAGCCTACTAAGTGACACCTAATTGCACATGGCATTCCCATACCTCTCAGGCTGTTGTTTTGTCCCTCTGTAGGAATGATTCCTTTAATTATTAAATGTTTTGTACAGGATAGTGTGGCTAAGTGGCTGCAATTTGGGGCACTTGTGCCCTTGGGTTCAATTATGGTACTATGCTTCTAAGAGCAGAGTGTTTAATTCTGTGTCAAATTTAGTCTGTCTTCTAAAACGTACTGATCTTTATTGGCGGTGCCCTAGAGACAATCCAGAAAACCTTCAGGCGTTTCTCATGGTTTGTCAGAGGTGAAAATAGCCACATTATATAACAAGTAGCAGTTTCTGTAACAATCACTTTCTGCAACAAGCAGCGAGCTTGTGGTGTATTGGGAAATATCTCATAAATTAAAGATACATTTTTTAATTCTCTCTTTTATCTCTCATTTGATAAAATACATAGTTCACCCAATAAACATCATCATTTTATTATTTACTCACTCTCTGTGGAACACAAAAGGAGATGTTAAGCAGAACGACAGCCTCAGTCACCATTTACTTTCATCTTTTTGTTCCACAGAAGGCTTTGGAACAACATATGGGTGAGTAAATGATGACATCATTTTTATTTTTGACTGAACTATATCCCTTTAATAAACATAAATGCCACTTGCAGACACATTTTCACCACAAATGTACAAATTGGTTACCAAATGCAATCAATGGTAGGGGAGTAAGACTCGAATTTGACTATTACAAAAACAGCCTCCACACTCACCTTCATAGTGTTCCCCAAGACTTGAGATCCGCTTCAGGTCTTTAAACATGTCAGCACCAAAGCCTGTTGAAGCACACAAGATGTTTTTAATATCAAGGGTGTATGTCAGGTGGTATATGAGGGGCAAAATGGCTTCCTGTGGGGCCAGATCTATTTCTGCTGTCCAATTAAAAGGTGTTGAGTGGCCGGATGGCGCAGGTGTCTCGCATGGGGCAGGACATTTGACACTGTTCTTGTTTAGCTGTTAACTCTATGTCCAACATTAAAGGGGGCCCTAATGATGTGCTATGCATCTTGGGAACAAAGTATACTGCGAAAGCTCACTGGACACCCACTGCTAAGCATAAACCCTCTCAATTAACACCCTGCCCTCCCGAGACCACCAATGATAACACACTACCTACAATGCCAACAAGACCCACACAGGAGCTGATGTCACAGGGACAGGTAGGACGCTATGAATCAGACAGTGTGCTAGATGTGATCCTCACACATGCACATATTCAGCCATGGCAAAGCTCCAGTTCCCGCTCTGCAGTGTCAGGGACACTATTTTTGAAAGCAAGCTGTTAAACTATTGTGTTAGTCCAAAGAAATGTACTGTACTTACACATGTTATGTGTATAACATTTTGTTGAACATGGCATTACATATATTTTATTTTATTTTATTTTACGCAAGTTCTACGAGGCTCTTTCTCTTCCAGAATGGTAGCGCTATACTTGGCTTGCAGAAGCCAGTCTGACTTTCTCACCTGTATTAGTCAGTAAATAAATGAAAGAAATAGTTCACCCCAAAATGTAAAGTTAATCATCATTAACTCATTATCATGACTTGTACTCCCATCTGACCTTGATTCTGTGGAACACCAGAAGAGATTTTAAACAGAATGTCCAAGCTGCACTTTTCCATTTGTGTTGGGTTAGTTACATAAAAATAGTAATCCACAACAAATTACTTATTTATCTAAAATTGTAATGAGATTAATTTACTAATTATGTTATTGAAAAAAATATTTGCATTAATAATTACATTTAAGTTGCTTTCTAATACACTTTTCTGCGCAACAAATTCCCAATAATGTCTATTTCTTTCTTGTTCATTGTAACACACAAGTCATACACTCAGCACCTCACATTTACCCTTCACAATGACTCAATACGGTGCCATAATTAATGTATTCTTCATAAATAATATATTAGAGATAAGCATAAACCTATAATGTACTTAAAAGTAATTACATTATTTTAAAGTAAGTAACTGCAATCTGATAACAATAATTTTTATTTTAATGCAGCACACTACTTTTTTGACTAAAATAATTAGATTAGAGTAACTACTTAATTTGTAATTGGATTACACCCAACTCTGTTTTACATAAAACGAAAGTGAATAGTGATTACAGCTGTAAAGGAAGATTTACATTTCTGTCTTACATAAAGCTATGGTACAACTTTCAGAAAACGTGTTATATAGTGCACAAATCATATGAACAACTTTTATGATCTTTGATACATTTTATGGTGCTTTTTTCTCCCTTTTGGAGAGTGACAGCCCCTGGTCCCCATACAAATTCATATATTTGTGAAAGAGCAGCTCAGACTGTCTGTTAAACTTCTATGAAAGAAAGTCATATGGTTTTGGATTGACATGAGGGTGAGTAAATTATGACAGAATTACCATTACTGCGTGAACTATCCCAAAAATTTTTTTTTTAATGTACTTGCATAACTTATAAAAGTAACCTTGGTATTATGGTGTGAATTCAAACGGTAATGTTACTTTACTAATTATGTAATACTCATTACTTGTGGTGTCCTTTAATGTGATCGTTACTAATGTGTTGTTAAAGGAGAGCTGTGTACATCCAGTCAGTGAGTGAAAATCTGTATCTATATCAAATGCAGGTGTAGAAGTCATGGGTGTATGATGGAGAACCAAACTGTGTCTCCATAGCAATGTAATTATAGAGCACTACATTAATAAGTTGCTTGGAGAGCACAATACAGTGAGTGTTGAATAGGAGGCAAATCTGAACGGGTGCTGATTGATTGAAGGTGTTGTGGCTGTGTGTGTGCGCACATGAGCTGAGCTTGAGATGTCGAGCTGAGAGAGCAAGCAGATCTCTGTGTGGATATCTGGAGGGATGCAGAGCCAGCTGTGTCATTTCATTAATGGCACAACAATCCCACAGTCCTCCTTATAACATTGTTTCATGCCTAGAACCCAGAAGGCTCACCTTGATTTATTTCCTTCATCCACACACCTCCTCATCATCATATCATATTTTATTTTTCCTATAATAGCCCTGTAGTTCTCTCCCTTCTCAAATTTATTTGTATCTTGCTATTTCTATCAATTTGTCTTTCTGCGTCTCCTTTAATGTTTTGTTTTCTCTCAGCTTCAGGTTCACTTCATGTCTTGCTCAAAATCATCAGTTTTTCCTGTGTTCTCAGTTTTTTTTTTTTTTTTTTTTAATTTTCAGAATGTGATTTTTTTTCTCCTATGTGTAATCTTATGTAGATTTGACAGTATGAAAAGCACTAACCAGGGGTTTTCAGCAGAGGATCTGTGATAGTACTGCAGAGCTGAAGTATTTACTGTAAATTCATTATTGGCTCTTTATTCCGTGCCACTTCATGTTCCAGGGATTGTTTTTTTTTTTTTTTGGGAAATTGTGATATGATCCCCAGGGGTGTAAAGTAACCAATTAAAAATATCCATGTCACTGTAATGAAGTAGTTTTTCCCAGGAATTGTACTTTGTATACTTTTACTTGAGTACATTTTAGGTGCTGTAACTGTACATTTAATGCACTATTTTCCCACCGTCTGTGTTCGCTACTTCCCCTGTCCTGATTTAATTTTTATATATAAACAGGATTGGCTAGGGAGAGTCTCCTGACTCCCATCAAATCAAATCACACATAATAAAACTTGAAAGGCAGTTGCAGATCTGGTGCAAACTGTCATGGATGTGGAGGATGCCTCAAGCACAGCTCAACACCTGAACATCACGGCTGCACCTGAAAGGGCTTTTTGCAGTGAAAAAGGCCAATTGCTTGACAGTGTCATGTGAGTTTAACTTGCTCAAGCCAGATATCAGCATTAATCCTGCCTCTAAGTTGAAGAAACATATTGGGGTTAATTTAATATTTCTGCTTACTAGGCTCTGTAGCTATTTATAACTGAGATTATTGGGTTGATGTTAGAGATTAAGGCAATGTTATCAATAGGGCTGGACAATAAAACAATCTTGATGTTTATCTGAAAAAAAAAGAGAGAAGTCATCGATATCGATGATAAACCTTTGAGTAATTTTCTATACTTACCCTATCTTCTACATCTAGAACAGGGGTCGATCGCGATAGCAAGACAACCACTGGTTGGTTGAACTAGATAAAATATAAAAGATTGACTTTTTATTCCCTAAAGTGTGTAGACGTGCTGTTTGATTGACAGGCGGCTAATGTTTGTGTGGAACATTTTATCTCAAGAGGAGGACAACGTGGACCAATGAGGACCATGTTCTACATAAAGAAATAGTTCACTACAAATTCTCTCATCATTTACTCACCCTCATGCCATCCCAGATGTGTATGACTTTCTTCAGAACACAAATTAAGATTTTCAGAAGAATATTTCAGCTCTGTAGGTCCATACAATACAAGTGAATGGATGCCAAAATGTTGATGCTTCAAAAAGCACATAAAGGCAGCATAAAAGTAATCCATATGACTACAGTGGTTAAATCCATGACATCAGAAGTTATGTATTTATGGGTGAGAAAAAGATCAATATTTAAGTAAATTAAAAATGTATTTCTATAATCTCCAGATACACCCTATGTGGTACTATATGCATGGTATTAAATCCAGGTTTAAAATACAACACAATTTTCTTTTTAAATGACACACGTGCGCAGATCTGTACACATGCACGAGTTATTTTCTGCACACACCCGCAGCTGAAATCTTTACAACAAGCCGGTTTTGACACTCAGGGGCGGGGCCCAGTCCTTTCTGTTACAAAAGCTATTGGCTGCTGATCAAATCCTGTATTGATTGGCTGCATCTCGTTGAGTCTCTCGTGATTGGCTGTTGTTGGACGAGGACAGACAGAAAGCGGGACGATTGGGAATCGGATGATGTTCAGTATAGTGTAAGGACGCTTTTCTTTCATTTACTCTGGCAATAATTGTATTGATGTATATTTCTTATTTCTCCCCTATGTGAGTTTTGTATGTTTTTTTCTTGTCAAAAAAAAACAAAAAAACCCGCTTTCTGTCTGTCCTCGTCCAACATTTAACGTCATATGTAACTGCTGCGCCGTCTTTTTTTTTTTTTTTTTTTTCACAAAAGGGACCTTGGACCTGAAAAGGTTGAAAACCCATAGTATATGATACCTCATGCATTACTGTTCACAAACATTCTTGTAAAAGAAGGAAAACTTTTGAGTGAGTGGCAGATTTAAAAAAAATATATACTCTGTGGCCACTTTTGTTGCTTTGCAGGTTCCCACCAAGCTCCATATCCCGAGAGCATGCCTTCAGTAACAGTAATAACCATCAGCCTGCAGAACATGAACAAACATGCAGCACAAAGACGCTCTCTGGTGCAGGTCATTACCTGTCATCATCAGTAGTGGGGTGTAGGTTGTTATAGAGAGGCTCGGCGATCTGGACACAAAAATCACATACTTCCCCCTACTGAAGCGGAAGTCTATTTATATTACTCAAATGGCCAATCAGCCCCCGGTCTCAGCCTCTTAAAAAAGTAAAATGCTTCTTTCATGAGTCTGATGAAGCATAATGACCAGAGGAAAATTTCCACTCCTGGGGCCTAGAATGGGATTTGAGTCAGTCCTCAGGGGTGTGTGAGGCCAGTAAATTACCGCAGTGTGTGTTCGGCCACCGGTAAAAGGCATTAATGCAAAGAACATTGACCAAAACAGACCTCCAGCCAGGAAACGAGCAATGTCAAATTACAGTCTCTAATAAACCCCTTTTTGTGTTCCTTTGCAACTTCTCTATAGTCTGAAAGCTGAATAGATGATAGCTGAAAGCACTTGCGCTGGACTAATTCTGAACTTTTTCAAATTGGACTCATTTAGAACCTGCTTATAAAATTTGGGGGAGAAGGACAGGTGTTGGTAAGTTATGAGAAAGTAGTTTGTAAGTAGTCAAAGGATGAATAAAATAGAAAAGAGAATGAAATAAAATAAATATGAAATAAATTACAGTTAAATGCATAACTAGATACATGCATATATAAACATAATCATGTTAAGCCAGGCTCAGCATGCTGCATTAGATCACCCATTACTGTAGGTCAGTAGACATTAATTAATTTATTTATTTACATTTACAGTACAACATTAATTCATGTGACAGATACTTTCTTACCAAAGTAGTTTAAAAGTGCATGTACTGCAATACATTTGTGTAATAGCGAGAGAGAATGAGTTACACTCTGTTTACATAAATAAAACCTGCCACTTCCAACAGAGCTAAGTGCTTACGATTCTCTAAATATATTAACCTATCTACATAAGAGATAATAGTATTGTGCTCATTCAGTAAGATAATTTTTTTTCAACTACATTTTATAAAGTATTTTAGGTATAGTGCAGTGCTGTAATATAAGCAAAGGGTAGGTGCTTTTGACTATACATAATTTCACTATACATAATTCCCATAACAATTCTTTGGAGGGCATAATGGCAGAATTTAAAACAATTTTTTATTAATTCTTCTCATAAAGCTCAAGTATTTTGTTTGAGTTGTAAAGTTGTTTAAATTGTCATGTTTACAGTCATTTTAGTGTTTGGCATCAACATGTCAACTAATTTGTAAAATTGTATATAACTTTACACAGAAAAGGTTAGTAAGCAATTGTATCACATTCACACTAAAATGTTAACATGCATATTGTTTATGTCTTGTGCTAGACTTTTGAAACAGTGAGTATTTAACATTTACGGATTGGTCACGTTCACATCCATTGAAGGTGCCATACTGTTATTTTAAAAATAAATAATAAATTGTTGCTTTTTTATTTTTGTGGTAGTCAGTATTATGCCACAAATGCTGTCGACTGAGCTTATCTTGTATTGTATGAACACAGAATACTCCTTTAATACCATTGCCTGATTTGCATAATTCCTTTAGTTAATCAGTGCAGGTACAATCCAATTTCTGAAACTTATGATGAACATCAAAAACATATCATATTATGTTGAAAATATTATACATATGAGGTCCTGTGAGTCTGGTTTTTGCTGCCTCTCACTGTGACAGACCATATCCTTTGGGACTTGTGGTTTCCACGGGCTTCGAGTGTGTTTTTGGGATACGTACCCCACTCCGGGAACATATCCCAGTTTGAGAAAGAGATGCCCATTCTCTGGGTTTACTGTGGTATTTTCCCATCTGGCTGTACTATGAATTTGTAAACATAAGAAATGAACATGATGCTCAGTTTTATCACAATCTGTAGAACTATTCAGTCATCAGACATTAGGCATGTAAGTCTGCTCATGCTTATAGCACTGTCTCTTAGCTCTTTAAGCAATGCTTTTGAAGAATATTTCAGATGTCTCTTTTAGAAAAGAAATGCATTATTGATTTCACTCATTATAAAGCCTGCCTTGTGTTTTTCTCTGTAAAATGAGAAATCGATATCGTAATCATTTATACCCAAGAAAAGTGCTTCACCTATACAAATCACACTTCAGTACCGAATGATGATGACTTGTGCGTTTATCTTTGTGACTATAGCTAGATTTTATTTAGATAATAACACATTTTTTTTCAACCTCTTCACAACACATATCCCCCACAAACAAATATATTGATTTTCAAAAGACACATTCCATTGACAAATGCAATAGAGTCTCAGCACGCTTGCACATGCACGAGCACACATCCACTATGTGCTCAAAACACAAACACAGCAATAACATTTTAGTTGTTTTCCATCAAAAACATCTAATTGCTTTATCAAAATCCTTTTTTTTTTTTCTTTTTTTCTTTTTGTAAAAAGTAATAATAAAGATTGAACAGCAGGAATGTTTTCCTGTTTGTCAGGAGATGGAACAAATGTCACCAGTGCACTGCATATGTTTTGAAGCAATCAATGTTGAAGAGTAAATTCAGATGTGATTTTTCTGGGTTTTAAGGCAGTGCTTTGTGTTGTTGCCCTCACAGAGTATGCGGATCTATCTACCATGGTCCTGAAGTACTTCCTGTCAGGTAAAGTACGATCTGACTAGACCTTCAGTATCGCATAACTAGTTGTGTTTTACTAGTACTGTAGGAAAAGTCCTTGTTATTTCTAGCTTCGTACAAGACTCCTAGCTAAATAAATAATAGATAAACCAGACTATGCTGCTTTGCTGGTCTTAGTTGGTCTAGTTGGTCACGCTATCTGTCATTCAGCTGACAAGTGTCACAAACCTGACCAGCTTGACCAGCTAAGACTAGCAAACCAGCTTAGACTAGAAAACACTGTTTTAGTCTTTTCCAGAAAGGCTAATATTAATACCTGTAGTTGTAGATGTCTCCAGTTCTCCCTTACAACTCACACTCTGAGAAATAAAAGCTTTGACAAACACAGAATTAAGTTTTAGCTACTATAATCAAATGTGTTGTTATCCACCCACCACATAGTTAGGAATAAAGCAACTCTATAAAACCCTCTTTATTTTGTCTGTATCGATCTCTGGTGCTGTGAAGATTCCTGACTTAAAGGCTGTTAATGAATGCAATTGCTTCTTGATTTTCAGCTGATTGGAGGGCATGCATTGCCTCTTTTAATTACTGTAGAGAAGAAATTGGTTGTGCATTCCTTATCCTTTAATTGTTTTCCCACAGCCTGTCCTTAATTGGGACTCCGTTGTGTTTATCGATTCAAGTTAAATCAAGTCAAGTCATTTTTATTTGTATAGCGCATTTCACAACGCATATCGTTTCAAAGCAGCTTTATAGGAAATCATGCATTAACAAAAAATGAAACTGTAATATCTATAAAGTCTTAGAGTGATCATTGAGTAGTTTGGTTAAATATGATTGTAAATTGTGTATATGAATTAAATAATTAAATACAAATTGTAATTAGAACCCTAGTGACCTAGCTGAAGACAACTGTGGCAAGGAACACAAAACTCCATAAGATGATGGTTAATGGAGAAAAATAACCTTGGGAGAAACCAGGCTCACTGTGGGGACTAGTTTCCCTCTAGCTATACAACATGAATATAATGCCAATATTAGTTGTTTGTGTGCAGTCATGGTTTTAAATTTGTAAATTAAGTAAGCGTTAAGGTCCAGTGTTTTAAAAAAAAGAAAACCTTTTTAATGAACTTTAAGATTAATGACTAATGTATTCCATTTCAAGAGTGTAGTCCATCAATAGGCAAAGTTGATGCAGGCAGATGTTAATGAGGTGCATCGCAATTCAACTTGCAAGTCATTTCGGTAAAGTTTGGTGGGGTCCATCCTAAGTCCAAGGTTCATCCAGTAGCATATGAAGTATCCTATGTCTTACAGTTGTAGTTGGCATCAGTTCATCATCTACAGCACATACAGCACCACAAAGTGTTAGCGGTCTGCTAAATAGGACCTAAACCATGCTAATGCAAGTCCACTAATGCCAACATAATTCTCCAGCCTTTTCAAGAGAATCTTGTGATCTATCATGTCGAAGACAGCACTAAGAACAAATAAAATCACTTTGTTGTCACTCAACCATATACACAAGTGCAACAGTGGGTGAACTTATTGGGTGCAGTTCCAAGCAACATAGCAGTCATGACAGTGATGAGACATATACCACTTTACAGTAAACATCAGATTTACACAGCACAATTTACGAAACTAATATACACATAATTACTCACAACACAATATATAAATAATAATAATATACAATTTACAGTATACAATACACACAATATAGAATACACAGTATACAATATCAATTATATATATATAAATGTGCAGTAAGGTTGTAAGCTATGTGTTGCCACACAGTCACGTGTGTACAGGGAATACAGGAGTGGGCTGAGAACACAGCCCTGCGGGGCTCCAGTGTTGAGGGTCAGTGGTGAGGAGATGTTACTGCCCATTCTGATCACCTGGCATCTGCCTGACAGGAAGTCCAGGATCCAGCTGCACATTGAGCTGTTTAAGCCCAGAGCCCAGAGTTTTACATCAAGCTTGGAGGGCACTATGTTGTTGAATGCTGAGCTGTAGTCTACAAACAAACACTTCTTTGTGGGAAAGAGCAATGTGTATTGTGACTGCAATGGCATCATCAGTGGAGCGATTGCTTCTGTAAGCAAACTGTGGTAGGTCCAGTGAGGCAGTCAGCACAGAACAGATGTGGTCTCTGATAAGCTTTTCAAAGCACTTGCTGATGATGGGAATTAGGTCAACAAGATGCCAGGCATTTAGGCAAGTTATCTTTTACTCTTTTTTTTTTTTTTTGGTATTGGCACAATTGTGGATGTTTTAAAGCATGTAGGAACCACAGACAGGGAGATTGAGATATTGAAAATGTCCTTTAAAACCACCACTACTTGACCCATGCTTGCTCTGAGAGCACAGCCCATAATGCTGTCTGGACCCGCAGCTTTGCGAGATCAGGTTACATCTGCAACAGAGACAGTAAATTAACTAACCTCTGCTGTGTTGGGCATGGGAGTTCTCTCCGTGGAGATGTTGTTTTCCTCAAAATGAGTGTAAAATGTGTTAAGCTTGTCTGGAAGAGAGGTGGTGGTTTTCACAGTGGAGTGATTAGTTACTTTAAAGTCTGATCTAGAAGCACTAGAAGAGAAATGAAGCTGCGATCAGATGATAAGAGCAAGCCATTTGTAACTCTGATAAGTGCAGTCTCTGTACTGTAATGGGGCTTAAATACTGACTAAAATTCTTTATATATTCCATTTTTCTGTAGAAATGAACATAATTGGGATGACAATGCCTTTTCCACTATTTTCTACATAAATGGTAGATTTTTGATTCGGTCTGTAATTTGCCAATTCTCTAGAATCAATCTTTGTCTTCTTAATAAGTGGTTTGAAAACTACCATTTTAAAGTTTCTTGGGACATTTCCTAAGGATAGTCAGGAGATGAATTGCTCCAACACCACAAGATCGATGACTTACCCAACCTCACCCACCACCGGCAGGCATCATGGAGCGGTTGAACAAAGTCAAATGCGCGGCTGACTTCGTTCAGTGTTATAGAACGGATTCACTGGAGGTGCTCCTCTGGACTGCGGCTGATCCGCTGCAAGATGGCTTTCTTCAGCTCGAACAACCTCAGGAGGATGTCAACTGGGAGCGATTGCACCATGTGTTGGGCCTCCCTGGTCAGCAGCGGTAAGAGGTGGACTGCCCCTTGCACCCACAGCCATTCCAGCACTTGGGCTGTGCACTCGAAAGCTCCAGAAAGACCTCTGTATCGTCATGCACCCCATCTTTGCTAGCAATACATGGGAGTTTGCTGCTGCCTGAGGCACAAAGCTCCGCAACACCAGTGGTCCTCCTCTTGGCTTTGAAGGCGCACCTCGAAGCACTGTTGCTGCTCCACCCGCAGATCCATGAGGGCCTGGTGTTGAGCCTGGTGGATGCTGGTGAGGGATTGGAAGACATCCTTCAGCAGTGAAGATGACTCCATAGCAGCGTACTCTTCCTCCTTGTCCTGGGTTTCGACACAAGCGTAACATATGTTTGTATTTGGATCAAAAGGAGGAAGCAGGAGACAGCTTCAGCAAACCACGTGAGTTTACTTACACACTGAAAGATTCAGCTCTCTCCCTTTCTGAGGACTGGGCAGTCTTTTATCTCCCTCAACTCTCACTGTGAACATTGCAATGCTAATTAGCAACAATTCATCTCAGGTGGATGTCCTTACCGCTTTCTCTTTCCCCAGACGGGCGTAATACCACACCCTCACCTCCTCAATCTGGTTCAGTCGATGCTTTATTCCTAACGAATTTAGCCACAGTACTGAATAAACACCTAGGATTTGTGTGGTTATTTTTTTTTAGTTAAATATGCTGACCTGGCAGCTTTTAATGCCTTAAGCTACAGACACTATCCTTCCATACACATTGAAATACGTCTAATTTTGGATTTTCCACATGCAGTCCATTTTGATTAGTAATTGCAATCCATAAATGATTTAGTGAGAGTTTTGTGTTTGGTAGTTTGGGGAACAGACACAGTCTCTATTTGATATCTAAGTGATACAGTCTCTATGTGTTGTAGTTTATGTTACCTGTGTGACGTCTAAAGGGATTTATCAGACATTCGGATTAACCAGTTTGCCTGCTTCCTGACCTGGGCCCCAGTTACTCAAATACTATCATTATTAAGACTACGAGCTAAATTACTAGAGAGGAGAGTGACACCTTCCCTGGAGGGATGGAGTCTATCTCCCTTTAGCTGGTCAGGTCTACCCCAAAAACTCTTATTATTCCAATTATCTATGAATCCTATGCTATTCTCTGGACACTACTCAGACATCCAGCCATTCAGTGACACTAATCTACTATAAACCTCGTCACCACTATGTGCAGGGAGCGGACCAGAGCATATAACAGTGTCTGACATAATTTTTGCAAGTTCACACACCTCTTTAACATTATCTCTAGCGATCTCCTTCTGACGAAACCGGACATGATTAGTGCCGGCATGAATATCTATTTACGTTTATCATCAGCCAGCACTTGTCAGATGCACAAGTCAGATGCACGAGCCCCTGAAATGCATTTAACAATGTTGGCTGGAGTCTCCATTTCCATGTTCCTTACAAAGAGTACCAACTATTAAGGATCTTTCAACATGATTCATGGTGGGTGCACCACTGAGTGGGGGGGATCAATTGGAATCACTAACAGGAACAGGAGAGTGGTGTCGCTTTGCTGAGTGAGTATGCCACCGAGACGTCACCCAATTGCCCTGCTCGGGGTTTTTTCAGATGGCACGAAAGTGTGTGTGTTGTTTGCTGTACTACCCGCATCAGAAACAGTAACTACCAGCTTCTCTTTCTCACTGACATCCACTAGTGCTCGGATGCATGTCTCTAACTCATTAACCTTCTCTGTCAGTCTGATTAATTCCTTACATGCCATGACTTACCACAATTGTTTGTTGTTGTTGTGGTTGTTCTTGAGCAGCGAGAGTTTGAGATCAATGGTGTTCCTAATCAGCAGATGTTTTAAATTGATGCAATAATCGGTGTAAAACACAGTCGATAAGATCGAGATGCGCGATGTCGATAAGCGGAAAAAAGAGAAAGAGGTGCGTGTGGTAAAATACACAAAGGAAACAGTAGAAAAGCAGAAAAACACAAAGGATTTAGTAAAATGGCAAAGGATAAAACGATGAATGTATAATAATAAGAATATGCAATGATAAGCAGGCTAGCAAGCTGCAAACACTCATGCAGCATGCCATCAGCAACAGGAACAGGAAGTAATGTTAGTTTGTCATGCTTTAATTTGGATGATGCTATATGTAAATGCAGGAGTTCTTTTCAGCTCTCTCTAAGCATAGGCAATGCACTGGCCATTTTGTGGTCACACACAGAGTCAAAGTAGTATGGAAATTTCACAGCATGTAAGAGCTGCAGGGTAAAACAAGACCCTTAGCTTTACCCCAAACATGACCTAGAGTCTAAGCTGATGTACACTGATTTGAGATGTAAAATACCTATGCTTTTCCCTTTTCCTCTGCTCTCTGGTCTTCCTGCCTTCTAAACTTCCTTACTCTATACTATTAAAGGCATTGGGTACTTCTTGATGAGGGAAAGAGTAAAGGCCTATTTTCACCAAGTCCAAATTTAAAGTATGAAAATAAGCATTACAAGATTTTTAAGTAAAAAAAAAAAAGTCCTCTCTTAGAACTCATTTACTGTACACTATGTTTGAAATATTAAACTACACTGATCTTTCTTTTATTCATTTAGAAGTTATTGGAAGTACTTTACAATATGGTTCCATTAATTTTCGTTAATGCATTAGGTATCTTGAACTAACAATGAACAATATTCTTTTTATTTTTATTTACGAATCTGTAAAAAAAATTAACTTACGGAAATACATAATGTTGTCCTAGTTCATGTTAGTTCATAATGCATTAATTAATGTTAATCTGAACAGTGCCGCTTATATACTGTTATGTTGCAAGCAGACAACAAGCGACAGAGCACAATAATTACATGGAATGAACACAGTCTTCTATTCAAGCATGCAAAGATGAGCGAACACATTATATATTGAGTGCGAAAAGGCACAAGAGCGTGTAGACAAACGAGCAGCAGCACGAAGTGCTCTCCTAAAACTGTCCTCACTCTGTTCCAAGTGTCTTAGCAGTATCAATTTCCAAGGGATTGAAAATTACATGGGGACAAATTTCCACTTCATGAATTTCAGAGCAGGATTTCACATATTATGCAACATTTGAATTATCCCTGCACATTCCATGTTTACACAGCAGGACATTTCCACATGTTTTTGTTTTAATCTGCTGGTGAAAATTTGTAATCCACACATAGGATGACAAGAACAGAAATATTCTATATTGAGATAACAACCTCTGCGTATTTACCATAGGAGAGAGCGTATCGGTCAACTGGTGTTTTACAACATTAAGTCACAATTTGTGGATACCATACAAATAAATGGGGAGAGCTGTAAACATACACCTGTGACTTCCCTTATAAAAGATTAATTTTATTGTAGTGAATTCCACAGAGAACAGCCTCTAGTCTTCTCGCCAGTGTACCATGCATAGAATGTCTATGGGACTGCCGTCTTATGCTATTCTATGCTAAACTTGTAGGCTCCTTTTTCAGATAGGCTCTGCACAAAAATCAGTAGTTTCTTTCTGTTGACTGTAAATACGTCTCTCTCTCTCTCTCTCTCTCTCTCTCTCTCTCTCTCTCACATCGCTCTGCATGCAGCGTAGATGTTGTTTAGCATGCATGCACACCTGCAAAAGTACAGACTTCCTACAGTACAAACAACTTTTTCCTCTATTTGTTCCACCTTTAGAGATGAAGCACTGGATGAAACATAATTAAACTTTGTTAAACCCCAGTTATTCACGTGGCTGGATATCATGAGCTGCTCAGTATCCAAATTCTAAGTATACTGTACATATAACAGTTAGATATTCTTTCAAAACATAAACATTCATTCTACTTGCTAATGCAGCACTTTATGTAAAGAAGAAAAATCACTATGGCTATTATTATTTTTACAGTTGTTAAGATGCATGGTGAAGATGACTATTTAAAACAGTCTGCTTCAAATCATCCTCATAACTCACCTGTTACATTTCTCATTTCTGGACTGTACAGGTATGTTTTTTTCTATTTATATCCACATTATTAATTCATAGATTAGGCCTAATATCTACCTACTGTATATTACACATCACAACTGATTGTAAAGTACAGTTGCAAGGTCTCCTCTCTCAGGAATTCATATGTTTATTACATTCAGCCAACAATCAAATCTTTAATTGAGTGACTAAATGTTTGTTCCTGCTTGTGAAAACATTACACATGGCCCAGAAGTTCACATCGTGACTAAACGGGTGACTGAAAACCTATCTTCTGCTCCACTGAACTCTTCACTGAAAAACACTTGTGTGGTTAATGATGTATTTAGGAATTCAGATCTGTAAATCGCTTATATGGGGTAACATAAGGCATAAACCTGTAGTTTACTGCTATCTTGCAAATTATTTATGTGACACAGTTTTTATCTTAAAAAAAAGTTATATACCTGTATATTAAAACAAAATAAAAAAAAATAAAAAATAATAATAATAATAATAAATATTTAGCTTCTGACACATTTTTTAAAGCCATGATGGTAAAAAAAACGCTATTCTTTATTTTTGCTGGGGACAGTAAAAATTTGTCAGGGCAAGTAAAAATCAGAACCACTGGCCCAGCACCATTAGAAAAACAAATGTAAGCACATTTCATAGTTCAATTTAGGATGAGTAGTTTTAGTGTAAAAATTGTTTGTTAATAATTTACACTGTTGTTTAGTCACTATTGGACTTGGTGTGAAGTCTACAAAATGTTGTGCAGAGTACAGTTAACTTTATACGACTGAAAATTACACAATCTGAAATTTGTAATTGAGGTGAAATGACTGAAGTAGTACTTAATTAGTAGTTCATTGAGTGTGATAGACTCAGAGTGTGTTGAGTCATTCCTTTTGCTGAGACATAACTTCTGTTTCTTAGTTTCGCTTGTTGCAGTAGTTGCAGTGCGTAGTTTCTTTCAATAGCTTGAACTCTTCCCAGGGTGCATCCAAATAACCATAGTGGATTCTTTCAGGTAAGTCTTTCTCTGCATGTGTACTGAAATTTAACTGAATATGTTTTGTCATTATTATTTTAGGGAACTTTACTTTAGCCGAGTTGGGCATCTGTGAACCACCCACTCATCAGAATGCATACTGCCCAGAGCTTGGCCTCCTGCAACGCGGCTACTCTCTAAGTACCGGCTCAGATGCAGACTCCGACCCAGAGGGCCCCATCTCCCCAGAGCGAGCCATCCAGCTGTGGGGGGGCCATGGCATCAAGTCCCGCCGCAGCTCTGGCCTCTCCAGCAGAGAGAACTCCGCCCTCACCCTCACTGACTCTGAGAATGAGAACAAGTCTGATGACGAATCAGGTGAGAGATAAAGTATCAGAGAGAGAGAGAGAGAGAGAGAGAGTGAGAGTATCTTACGTGTTTGTGAGAAACTGCGGGTGTGAGTGAAATCTTGAAGTCTTTTAGAGTGTGAGTTGTGTGAGAGAACAGATGCCAAATATGTGCATCATGTGATGAAACTTTCACTTTTATTTCCATTCAGCTCATTTAGAGCTGAATGTGTTTCAAAAGCCTTTTGTGTTGATCTTACCTGCTTTTTATACTCTCAAATGTGCATCGGTAATCATATCCCGGTCGACCCCAACCACACACGCTTTAGTAAGTCAAACAGCAATGATTTAAAGACAATCCGTGGGTTAAAATGCATACACGTAAATTGACTGCTTGCAGCATATCAAGTCACACTCAATTAACATAAAAAGAAAGTGTGCAGGAAGAAGTTTTTGAAATGTCAAGAACGTGTGTTCGTCAAGTGAAAGCATTGTGGCTTTTTCCTCCTGCACATCTCCACACATCTGTTTGCATGAATGTTATTGTTGACGACTGAATTCCCCCTCGGTACCTTCCTGGCAGGAATCCAGCAAAGCATTCCTCAAATCCACACTTCCTCATTAGTTCAGTGGCATCTTCAACCTTTGCATGGTTTGTCGAAAGTGTCAGAGGGGGTTCATGAAAAAAAAACAACTTCTAATTAATTGACTTTTCACTGTATCTGTCCTCAAACAGATCCGTCAGCCATGAATTCCAACATCACACAAATTCATCTGACAATTTATCAAACTACTCAACAGCTATTAAACACGTAAAGAAACACCTTGAAACACAGTTGTCTTCATCTTGCCATCTGATAATTGCCTCCCAGCTAATTGCCATGCTAATCTCACGGCTGCTGTTTCTTAGCATGTAGGCACAGCATACTGAAAAGCAGTGGATGCTAGCTGGACATTGTTCTCAGCACATTGAATACTGCATAAGGAAGTCCCAATTAAATGTCTTTCAAACTGTGCCTTATAATCTGTGCAGATTGTGGGAACCATAGAGGAAATATCCTTGGTAATGGTGTGCGTGTGTGCGTGTGCGTGTGTGCGTGCGTGCGTGCGTGCGTGTGTGTGTGTGTGTGTGTGTGTACAGCTCTTTAAAAATTAAGAGACCTCTGCAAAATTATAAGTTTCTCTGGATTTACTATTTGTAAGGTATGTGTTTGAGTAAAATTAACATTTTAGTTTTATTCTATAAAGTACTGACAACATTTCTCCCAAATTCCAAATAAAAAGTATTGTCATTTAGAGCATTTATTTGCAGAAAATGACAACTGTTCAAAATAACAAAAAAGATGCAGTGTTTGAGACCTTGAATAACTTTTGTGTTCGCAAAGAAGTTCATATTAATTTTTAAACGATACAATACTAATGTTTTATCTTTGGAAGAGTTCAGAAATCAATATTTGGTGGAATAACCCTAATTTTCAATATCAACTGGTATGCTCTCTACCAGTCTTTCACATTGCTGTTGGGTGACTTTATGCCACTCCTAGCGCACAAATTCAAGCAACTCTGCTTTGCTTGATGGCTTGTAGCCATCCATATTCCTCTTGATCACATTCAAGAGGTTTTCAATGGGGTTCAGGTCCAGCGATTGGGCTGACCATGACAGGGATTTTCTCCCCTTTTTCTCCCAATTTGGCATGCCCAATTTCCTAAGTCCTCATGGTGGCGTAGTGACTCGCCTCAATCCGATGGTGGAGGATGAATCATAGTTGCCTCCACATCTCTCTCTCTCTCTCTCTCTCTCTCACTCTCTCTCTCTCTCTCTCTCTCTCTCTCTCTCTCTCTCTCTCGCTCTATATTCATATCAATATTTGGTGGAATAATCCTAATTTTCAATCACAGTTTTCACATATATATATATATATATATATATATAATTTCAGAGTTTTACATTAATGCCATTTAATTAATGATACATTTCAGTTAATAATAAGTTAAGTTTATTCGTGATAATATTTTAATACTTTATTTTGGTTTAAGCAGAATACGAATATAAGAGATAATTATATAAATTGTCTTTATAATATCATACTCACTGTTTTTCTCACACAGTTTAAATTGGTCTATATTCAAGAAAATTTATAGCGGTTTTTATATTTTAGGTGGTGGTGTCCCTTGCAAGACAAACATACAATGTGTGATCCCAGGGATAAAAAATAAAATTAAAATTAAAAACCCTGATTTAGATCGAAAAATTGCTTGTCACTGCAAACGTGTCACATCACTTCTTGTTAGGACACGATATAATGAGTTATAAGGATGATTTTCTTCTTGTTGCTAAAACATAAATTTAGATAGGGTTTAATTGATACTTCACTGTATCTGTGCTTGAGAAAATCAAGCTTTCTTGTAGTTAAACTGAATTAGATGCAGAATTTGAGGCATCTAAAATAGAAGCAAGTCAATCTGTCATTTCTGTCTTTCCACTTCTTACACACTTTGAAGCCTCACCTCTATCTTTCCCCTTATCTTTTCCCTCCTTTTTTGTGCATGGAATGTGCTTCAAGATCTTTTGCTCTCTCATCTTCCTCTATTGCCTTGTTATATGGATGTGTCAGCAGCACCAATCACTTTGAAAGACAGGTGTCATTCACAGAGGGAGAGTGATTGGGGTCAGGAGGAAATTTTCATCCATTATCACCCTCCTTCTGCCTCTTTCCAAATACTCTCCAAGGCATTTCAAAGCCTACCACCATTTAGACTAAAACATCCATTTATGCTTTTGATAAGTTAGGTCTAGGCATGGCTATCCAGTCAATCTCTGATTGGGCATGGAGTCAAAGTTTTTTTTGGATAAAAATAGCCCACTTCCTTTTATATTTTACACCAGTGAATCTATCTTATCTGCCTCATTCAACACTTGTCATATTTTCTGTAAGCTGTAGCATAAGTCTGTTCTCTATTTATCAACATGTGTCTGTAATGCATCTTCCACCATCATAGTGACAGCTTCATTCAGATTGTAATTTGCACATGTTAATACAGTGGTTCTCAAGTGACCTTTCTTTAAGAACCAGATTTTATATAAGACATCAAGTGGCAAGCCAACACAGTAAAATATGCCCATAATATCAACCATTGAACGTTATTAATAATACCGTGAACTTCATTGGGCCAACACTTTGCAAAATTATTAACATTACATAGGCTGAATAGGAAAATTAACAATTTTGGATTTTAAATTTCACTTCATGCACACAAATCATGTTTCATTGCAAGTGAACCTATATTTAATGTAGTCTGAGCCATATTTTTGCTTACCTTGAATTCTTTTGAGATAGATTGCATGTCATGCAGCCTGTCCATGTTGACACATGCTAACTTTGGCTAGCCTCTATCAAGTGACAGATGAACTATCAGCAAAATAGTGTTTAGTGTGATTGGATGCACAAGCTTTGATGTCAATAACCAAAGATATAGGAAGTGGTTTTGACTCCTTTTTTAAGACTGTTTATCCTATTTATTTAATAATCTAATTACCCACAATTATATGATTAGTTGCAGTTTATTTCTTTACATTTAGCATTGTTTTTTTTTTCTTTCTTCTGCTGTCCGCAACCTTATTAGAACAGACCTGCGATCCATTTTTGGGTCACAACCCACCAGTGCTAGTAGAAAGGTAGTTTTGTGTCAGCTCACTTTAAATGGGGGAAACAAAAGTCAATAATAAATTAAAGAGCCTGATTCCCTTGGAGGCAGACAAAACAACTTATCGATGGTGTCTATTTTGTGTGATACTTTCAGAACTCGTGCGTCGGTTCCATTTGATGCAGGGGGATGTGAACTGGGAGTTTGGTAATGAGGACTGGTGTCCAGGTTATTGTCTCATTAAGCAGCCTTGATGACTGAAAGCCCCACAATTTGAGGGACTGATTAATGCCTAGATGATATGTCCCAAAGTGACAATGATCTTTACATGTCTGGGGCTCTATTATGCTACACAGTTGCCATCATTTCCTGCCAGTATACAGTATCTATAGTGTTTAACTCCAGAATTTAAGTGTATACTGACATATGTGGAAATACAAAGTATGTCTTGCACAACAATTTTTTTTAGTAGTCAACAAGTCGTCCACTAAAAGGAGGGTAGTGTTTACCTTATGTAAATGACTCAACAAACACCATGCAGTCTTTGCTGTTTCTGGCAAGTCTAGCTGAAACTCCAGCACTGCATTAACAGATAGTGTGTGAGTGGAGGAACAAAAGCATAGATATATCCAATGCCATATGCCTTCATCTTGCATAAATTGTAAAAAAAAGTCTCACCCATGTATAGTTTCTGTGAGCCTGTGGGCAGCACGTGATTGGTTTCAGAGTGGTTTGCCAGAATTTCGGTTTGTATGTGAACACTTTGAATAAACTCAGACTTCTGACCATTTCAGATGTCTGCAGAGTAATTTGGTCATAACATGTTTTATATTTCCAAAATTCCAAATTAATTTGGCTGTTACAGTATATGATGGACAGAGACATTTTCTTCCTGCTGTCACCACATGTAAAACAAGCACAACTTACAGGGATAGTTCACCCAAAAAATAATATGTTTTTTGGGTAAATAAATGATGACAGAGTTTTCATTTTTTGGGATGAACTAAGCAATGATCATGTGATCATTGTTTTGTTTTTACACTGTTCTTATTTTTAGTCATAGTTATAGTCTTTTTATAAATGTCTTTAAATTGTGTCAATATTTTGTCATCATATTAATTCATTTTAGACATTTATTTTAGTCAAATGATGGTAATGTTGAAAATTACAAAATGTGTGTCAAACTTTAACTAAACTTAATTAAATAAAATATTCAAGCATTTAGAAAAAAAATATTAACATTTATTAATTTAAACATGTATCAAACATACAGTATAAATCAGGGGTACTCAATAGGCAGACTCCGGTCCGGATCCGGACCGAAGGACATTTCAGTCCGGACTGAGCTCTAAATCTTTGTATAAAGCTAGTTATCTGACACTTGGCTAAGTGATTGTGTAAGCATACGTTTATACGCGCACAGAGTGGGAATAAAGGGCTTTGAGCATTGCATTTAGCGGGAATCTGTGCTACTTTATTCCCACTATGCACGCGTTGCCTCTCTCCCCGCTATAGACATGAGGCGCCGCATAAAGCCTAATTTACTGTACGTACGAGTTGCAGGTGAGGTTATTTTAACATCAAAAACTTTAACGTGGTGCCTTTAGATTACAATTTTTTTTGTGTGTGTTTTTTCATCTACATTTTGCTTTATTAATCAGCATGTTACAAGCATTTTATAATAAACAACAGATATTTGTTCTAATTTTGTGAAAATTAGATGTCATCATGGATGGCTAGGAAAGCCTATTTATACTTATTATGCAAACTGTACTTTCCTGCTTCACTGTTGTTATGTTTATTGTTTGTTTGTTACTAATAGATTCTCACTTTAAGAAAAATATAAAAGTGGTCCATTCAGACTTTTACATTTTTTATAAATGTTCTCTCAGGGGATATCTCTGAACCCTCATACAGTGTTATTTTATCTGTCAAAAGGCCTCTTGTGTCCCATACATATACATTTATACAAAAATAAATGGAACTATGGGAATTATGTTGTAACTCAACAAAATCCCCCAAAAATTCAAACTGTGTTATATTTTAGCATCTTCAAAGTAGTCACCCTTTGCTTAGAATTTGCAGACATGTTTTCTTGACATTTTCTAAACCAACTACTTGAGGTATCACCCTGGGATGCTTTTTAAACAGCATTGACGGAGTTCCCATCTATGTTGGGCTCTTATTGGCTGTTTTTCTTTATTATTTGGTCCAAGTCATCAATTTCCAAAACTTTTATTTTTTATTTTTTTTATTATGAAATAAATATATATAAATATATTTTTTTTACAAAGCAATATTGCTGCCAACATGGCAAGTTATAAAAATTATTTATAAAAAAAGATACATAATTTCCTAGCCTAATAACTGCTGACGCCATGTAAGCTACATATTATTATCCGGAGCTTTGCTGGGAAGGAAATGTAGAGACCGGACCTCTTGGAACTTTAACTGAGAACCCCTGGTATAAACGCTTTTATTGAATACTGAGAGATTTGCTACTTTTTGGAAGTTACTGTATTCTGAATTATTCATGTTTTAGAGATAGTTATACATTTTCTGTGTTTTTGCCAGTTTGGGATATTGCATTGCGTGTAGCATGTTTTTTAAGGAAACCGTATTCACAATGCAAGTTACGCATTATGACTAGCACGTAAGTCAGTTAAAGTTTATTTGCTCATTTTCTGTGCACATGTAAGTTTTAATATTACATATATGTTGTGGGTATAGTGATAAATATCATGTATAAATTGGATGCATTTGCGGGAGGTAAATACCCCATTTGTAAAGTGTATCATTTTGCCTGTGTTCAGCTCTTTCTGTTTACGCAGCTCAAGTTAGGAAATGACAGACATAGTATATATGAGTAATATGAATCAATTCTATCTTCTTGTTGACACATACAGAGCAATAGTCAGCTATCTAGAAAGAGATGGTGCAGTGTGTTTGTTTGCATAGGTATTTTTACTCCAGCCAGATCCCATCTTTCTGTTGCAGCCCCTTGCAAGTTATATTTGACAATGGATTGGTTGTCAGCATTTCATGTCACGTTTGGTAAGCAAAGCCACCTTGGCGCACTATGCTGTGAGAAGAGTTAGTGGCTTTTGTCTGCTGGATTATTTGTATTCTCCCTCACTGATCTGCGTTACGAAGCATTTTAGAAGCTTTGTTGCAGGCTCGGAAAAAATGTGTTTGTGAGTTTTTTCTTCTATTTGATTTCGTTCTTTTTCTTATACAAGAGAAAAAATAAAAAATGTAAGATAATTACGTTTGAAGTTTAAATATTTTCCTGCTGCATCTGTGTCTGTATGTGGGAGGCCAATGATGATTGACGTGCATCACTCAGACTCGCATGTGTTACGGATAGCTTCTGTTTCTTTTCAGATTTTTCCAGGATTGTGGGTTGGCCATTATATTTCATTACTACTATGGCTTCCATTGTTTTCTGTTTTTTTTATTATCGGGTCATTAACTCTGAATGAATAACCATGAATCATGCTTCGGTTAATGTGAAATTTGCAGAAACATCTGGGCAGACTTGCATTAAACCAACAAGATTTAACTGAAAAAAATCATGCCCCCCAACGCAGCCATGTTGCGTGGGAGAGATTTGCGATGAAGATTACGGTATGAATGAGGCTCTCGGCATTAACTGAAGTCAATCATGTAATGTGAGCATCAGGAGAGGTCTCGTTAATAAGGAAGCAAAGAGCATCAGTTGCAAAAGAGGGAAATCAAAGTTGTATGCTGGGACAATCATATGAAACTGAAATCATTCAATACTTGCTAAAATGAAGTGACTACATATGCGCTTAAGGAATTCCCAACATTTGCATACAGGTGTTTGTGCTTGTATTTGCATGTGTTTAATGAATATGTCAAATTTTGTATGCACTATTAAAAGAGGATTTAGATGCTGATTGGTCAGAGAAATGTGGGATTGTGCGAGAATGTATTTCCAGAATTAATGTTTTAACTTCCCTTGAGGTGAACCCAAAGTGAGTGTTTAAGTAGACGACTAATGATTCTCTATCAAACATGTCAGCTTTCACTGATACTTCTCTCTCTTGTGCTCTCTCATCTCATATTTATCTAATGGAAGGGCCACACAGAGTCAAGTACCAACTACTTGTATTAACTTATTTAATTTATTTTTCCTTTTTTGCCATTTGCCAATGTTTAAACTTTTCAATAGTGAACATTCAGATTTTCATACAGCTGGTGGTTGACAGTGAAGTGAATAAAATCTTTTAAGATGAAGCATCTCTTTCTTTTCTGTCAGGACTCTGCTTAGCAGAGAGGTTGAGAAAAAGCTTTTGTAATTCCCCACAAAGGTCATATCGACCTTCTATACTAAGGAGAGAAATGTCATGGAATAATTCGATGTAAGGTAAATACATTTGCATAAATTCAAACAGAATGTGCCTTACAAAAAGTGTGTTGGTGGTACTATAGTACAGGAATAGCATCAGATTGCAATACCATGGTGCTCTAATATATACAGATAGATTACCTTATTCATGTACCTTGGTATTAACAAGGTACTTTAAACCATTCCATGGTACTACTTGTTCAGGGGTGTAAAGTAATGAATTACTCACATTACATAAGAAGTTTTTCCCAGGAATTGTTCTTTTTTTAAGTAGTTTAAAAATGTTATACTTTTACTTGAGTATATTTTAAGTGTACTATTTTCTCATCGTCTGTGTTCGCTACTTTTCTGTCCTGATTTAATTTTATCCATTAATGTGACTGGCTAGGGAGAGTGTGACTCCCATCAAATCACACACTTGAACAGCAGCTGTTGATCTGGCACCAACAGTGGAGGATGCCTCAAGCAATGTTCAACACCCAAAAGGGCTTTTCGCAGGGAAAAAGTTGCTTGACTGTGTCATGTGAGTTTTACTTGCTCAAGCCTGATATCAGCATTAATCCTGTCTCTAATTTGAAGAAATGTATCGAAGTAAATTTTATATTTCTGCTTACTAGATTCTGTGTGTTTATAATGTAGCCTGTAAATTCGCTTTCTATCACTGAGACTATAGGGTTGATGTGAGAGATTAAGGCGATGTTATCAATAGGGCTGGGTGATAAAACAATCTTGATGTTTATCTGAAAAATAAAAAAAATGAGAGATTGATATCGATGATAAATTTTGAGTAATTTTCTATATTTAGCCTATATTCTACATCTAGAACAGGGGTGTTCATTACATAGATCACTATAGCAAGACAATCACTGGTTAGTTGATCTAAATAAAATATAAAATATTGACTTTTTATTCCCTGATGTCTGTAGCTCGTGTTGTTTGATTGATAGGCGGCTGATGTTTGAGCACTATTGTGCCTAAATGATCAAATACACTTTATAATATTCTTGATGAGGCATTAATATAAATGAAGTTGGTTTGGTCTAAAGAGAGCGTAAACAGTGAGACAAAAAGCATATTTGCATCAAAATGTTGGACTTGAAGTGTGTATGTAACTGAATTGAGCACTGTCCTGTAGGCTATGTCATTTAAAGAATTTTAATCAAACAACAAGTTAAACGAGAAAACTACTCTCTGCCTTTGGCTGAAAAACTTGAGTAGCTTTTTATGTAATATTAATGTAAATTAATTAGATTTTTTTTTTTTTTTTTATAATAATGACCCCTGATGCAGATAATGTGTTAATTTGTATAATAAATTACCAGAGAAGTATAGATGATAAAATTATTTATAATTATGCTTAGCCTTTATCATGTTTTTTCTAAAAAAAAGTATCAACCATTGTAGAGCAATAATTCAGGCAGAACATTCCACCAGTCACAAACTTCAGAAATGTATGCATCATGCATCATGCATTAGAATGAGAACACAACTATTGCTGGGCTTAAAAGATACAAGAACTAAATCAAGGTGGAACATTGTATCTCAAAAGGAGGACAATGTGGCCCCCCATGTGCTACTTAAAGAAATAGTTCAATCAAAATGAAAATTCTCTCATAATTTACCCACCCACATGCCATCCCAGATGTGTATGACTTACTTTCTTCAGAAGAACACAAAGTAAGATTTTTAGAAGAATATTTCAGCTCTGTAGGCCCATACAATACAAGTGAATGGATGCCAAAAGTATGACACTCCAAAAACCACATAAAAGCAGCATAAAAGTATTCCATATGACTCCAAATGAGTAGTTGAATCCATGACATCAGAAGTGATATGATAGGTGTGGGTGAGAAAAAGTTCAATATTTAAGTCAATTTTTGCTAGAAATTTGTCACCCTGCCCAGTAGATGGCGATATGCATGAAGAATGTGAATCACCAAAAAGAAGAAGAATGTGAAAGTTAAAGTTGAGATTGACTGAGTAGGGAGGAAAAAGTAAAATCTGAGTAAAATCAACTTAAATATTGATCTGTTTCTCACCCAACCTATCATATCTCTTCTGAACACATGGATTTAACCACTGAAGGGTCCTGGTTTCTTTTACATAATTTTTTTACACAATACCATGGTACTTTGATATATGTCATTGTACTTATTAACTGACATTTGTATATACCTTGGTATTTACATGATAATCCAAGATACTCAAACAATACCATGGTATTTCCATGGAAATACTGTGATATTGTTTGGTACTTTTCTGTTTGTAATTCATATTTACACAAAAACAGGTGGTTTAAAGCATGGACCTAAAAAAATTGTGACCTGAAAAAATCTGAACAATCAAACAAATAAAGAGATGAGCTGCAGTGCTTGCCATTTTTCTAAATCTTAAAGAAATTTATGGGCAGCTGGCAGATGTGCTCATAAAAGTCTCTGTACTGCAGAGCACATGCAGGTGAAAGGAGAACACTTGTAAATTTCTGTGTCAGCATCCATGCCCCACATCTAAATAACATTGAACTCGGCAAAGAATGATTAAAACATGCATTAGTTGATATAAGAGCCAGTCTGGACATTGATTTAAGCATTAAATATTCCTGCCTTTTTACAACTCTCCTTCGAGAGATCTCTTTCAGTCCTCTTCCCGCTTCCCCTAGAATATTGGAGTCAAGATTGCCATTGCTGTGTTCATTACATTCCAGATTTAGTTAATGAAACAAACCTAGGCTGACTCAGGCCTTTATGAGCACAGATCAATCGGGCCCCCAGTAAATCTGGGCTTAACTGTACCCTCTCATCTCAATGCACTGTAGAATGTTCTGCCGCCCTCTGGCCGACCATCAGACACCACAATATATCATAAAGGGAGGGGTGAAGATGGAGTTATATTTAGCTGGCTGACCTTTCTAAGACGTTGACTGTCTGTTACCCAACCGTCTTCGTGTCTGTGTGCTCGGCTGATTGTTATTTACTGTACACAATACCGGTTCTAATGTCAGCTTGGAGTGCTCTATTAGTTGTGCACATGAACACACATGCATACCATATTTAGAAATAGATCGTGCAATCTGACAAGACATTTCCACGTCTTTACTTTAGAGATTTTAAAAGCCTGATCTCATTTTGTTGGTGCAGCTATCATTATGAAGACTCTCCATAGACATAAAGATTTTTATACTGTACGAACTATAGATTATATCCCCTAACCCTAACCCTAACCCTAAACCTAACCCTCATTAAAAAAAACTTTCTGCATTTTTACATTTTTTAAGTGATTTGAATTATGGGGACAATAGAAATAACCTCATAAACCACATTTATAGCATATATCCTTTTATTACCAGTTTGGAACCTAAAAAAATGTCCCCATAAACCACCCAAACCCAAACCCACACACACACACACACACACACACACACACACACACACACACACACACACACACACACACACACACACACACACACACACAAAATAAAGAGTTTTTGTGTTGAATGGAGCAAAACAATAGGGACCAATTTTCTTTTGCAGACAAAAACAACAATTTCTGTTACTATCTGAGCAGTATATAGCCACTACTACACCTGCATCTTTGCAGTCAGGAAAGATTGTGAATGCCACATTGTATAAGTATATGCTGGGATATTTTCTTTGAAGTAAAATCTTTGTGAATGCATTTCCTTCTATCTCTCGCTTCTCTTTCTTTTTCCTCTATTTTCCAAATACACAGAAATTCTGCGTTAATTTGTCAGACATGATCACGGCACTATAGAAACAGAGGTTTGATTGTGGGAGTATAGTGTTCAACTACTGAGCTGATTAATTTGTGGAACATTTGATGTCTACAATGTGCTCTAATTCTGTGTTGTAATGAAAGTCATCAGCAGTAAGTCTCAGCTGTGATTTTTGACAAAAGATAGTGATTTAGCATTGGCCGGGGTTTCTCAGACACCTGATGTTCTCCTCTTAGACTTGAAAGCCATTTTGTTATAATACATATTTTTGAGAATGCATTTATTATACTTTTTCTGCCTTTTTGTTGTTGTTGTTGTTGTTTTCCCCATTTAGCCTAATCTCTTTTTAAGAACATAATAGTAATTCTACTCTGTGTGTGTAGTTGAGATAGATGTTAGAATATTGCTAAGCTAGAACGTGATCTTGTATTCACCAAAAAACAAACAAACTGCATATTACAAACAATAATTAGGTAAAAAAGTACATTTGAAATAATATGGAACTACTATTTTTGCTATTATACTTTGTGGTACTGCATCATATAAATGTTTATAAACTGTTTACATTTTTGACGCTATCTGCCATATTAAACAATGGACATGCCCAGTGTAAACAGGGTGTCATCACCATAAACTATCAAACTGTCATGACATTTGAAATATTCATGAATGTAACTGTTTAGTTACTGTTTTGCATCGGTCCAAGTGCTTTTTAACTGTCCCATCATTCAATAACAGTCCTTTGTAAAGCTTGAATAATTTTATGACTGGTACACAAGCAATCCATGCTGATATGAGACGAAAAAACATGAAATCCATGCTGAAATATGCTGAAGAAATATCCACATCAATTTTCCAGTATCCACATTGCCGGAAATGTATCTAAACGATCAAAAACGTCCATCAAGCGCATGTTTTCATACACCAAGAGTTAAAAATAGCGCAGATGGGTGAAAAAAACATGTCTATGAACCGTTTGTGCTCAAAACAGCATGAGGCAGCAGCTGAATGACAGAGAATGGCTTCTCCTCTTCCGAGATGTAGCTTGACACCACGTCTTTTAAAAACGGCCTGAGATATGTATCAAGCGGTTAAAAAGTTCTGTCTGTGCATGTTTAAATACAAAAACAATTTAAAATATTCCAGATCGGTCCCCTTTGGTGTTCAGGAATAGTTAAAGCACAGAAGGCCTTGTTTGTCCTTCTCAGTTTATGAACTGAAGCACTAGTGGGCGGGGCTAAGGGTGCGATGATGTAAAAGTAGGCTTTGATGTTTTTGAACTGTAGAGGTGGTCATAAATGAATGGGCCCCCTAGTGACGTAGGGTAGGCAAGGAAGCAGAGAATGAGGAATTTTTAAGCTTTTATTGCATTGGGGATTAAGTTTTGAGTTCTGAAAATTACAATAGGTTTTAATAGTAGAAAGACCTCTTATATGTCAAAATATCAATTAAAATGTGATTCCTCATGACATATGACCCCTTTAAATGCTGCCTAGTTAGGCATCTTACAAGGGTTTGGAACAGAGGTTTTGATACCATAGATGAATATTTATTTCCCCATCTATGTGGCCTAAATCAACAGAAGTATTGTTTCAGATGTATAGAAAGCTGTTACCTTATCTTTTCTTGTCTTTTAGAATTACATGCACTGATGAATCATGAATTAAGAAAGTAAATAGTCAACTTTTATTCCAGGTTGTTTTTAACACTCAGAGCTGAGCTCAAACACATGGAACACATGGATTGTATCCCACAACTCTTTTCGTGTTCAGTTTATCTAGAACACTGACACACAATGCTCTCTGTATTTCCCATGTTTACCACATATTTGACCAATGTTGTCAAGCCAGAGTCAGCAATTTTAACAGAGCACTATGCAGTAGTGAAGGCAGGCCTTCAGGGGCTTGATCCAATGCTCTGTGTTTGGGGCTACAGAAGCTGATTGAGTTTGTGGGTGACAATGTATAGTGCGAAGGACTAGGTAATGTTGTTAGAGAATTAGTGCCCCATGATGAATTGTGCGACAGAGTGGGTCTGACAGGCCCGTGGTGGTTTACTCTTAGTTGCGCAGTTTATACTCAATTATACGGCAAGGACTTTTCACTTTTGTTTAGGTCAATTATTTTTCCCCCGCGTGACATCACAGCTCATTGTTAAATGGTAAAAAGCCCTGTATTCTTGGATGAAACTTTGGTGCTGCTTGTCTTTATGAGCTCAACTGGGTGTTGAGTTCTCTGCCTTCACGTTGGGGTTGTTAAGATTTTATTTTTTGGAAATTGAAGGGTCCTGTAATTTCACAGAGTTGCAAAAGAAGCAGTATTGGAGGACAGCCAAATTCTCCTCTCGTCAGAGTCAACGAGCAACACTCCAGTGAGGGCTCTATATAATAGAGCAATAACAGCAGACAGGACAAATACAGGAATGAATATAACTGTATTTCTGACTCAATAATAACACAGAAGATTCATGCAGGATTTGAGCCTGTTGCGTTGAAGATATCAAACACACAGTGCTCTTTTTAATGTGTTGGCCATAATTCATTGCAAAGGATTATTGATCCTGGCTGGCATTTCTTCCCCTCAGTCACTTCATAAAGGATTGGATGACTGGGAGGGACTGATAGGTGTGGCATCTTTCATCTCTTTCCTCCATTACTTTGCATCTCAATGACATCGATCTACAGGCAGAGGCCATCTCTCCAGAGAACTGCTTGAAAATCTGAATTGGCAAGGCTAGATGTTAATACAATCCTCTTAAAATACACCACTAGGAATTCTCTGACCACCTATTTAAATGTACATTTTCTTCACTATATCATGTTCAGAAACACTGGCTGACCATAACGTACCAAGTTGTTACCAAAGACACAAAATGTTGTCAACAATTACAAAGATGAGACGAAAAGGAGACATCATGAAGATAATGAAAATAATTTTAATTAAATCATAATGTTGATGAAAATATTATGAGAAAAAATAACACTGCCAGATATTTACAGTGCACAACCATAAGGAGAAACATATTTTTTTAGAAGCAGCAGCATCCAGAACGAATTGGTTAATCGAATCCAATAATCCAGTATTTTGGGTCTTTCCCCGCTTGAGCTGCATTAACAGAAATAACTGAACAATGACAAAATGAAGCGCTTTACAAACAGATTAATTACTTCACTCAAATGCATCATATTTATACATGAGATACAACATATATGTAATATTACAATTTGCATCCGCACAGACAATCAAGCGATTGATCAGGTATATATTTTAATAAGCCTATAAAGCATTCAGAAAAATTACAAATAAAGTAACTTAAAGTAGCTAATACTGTAGACTGTTCATTATATTTTAATATTTCAGGAGTTCTGGTTTGCATATCTAGGGCATTTTTGTCAAAAGACTAAAACTATGACTAAAACAAAATAATAAATACAACTGAGAGTGACTCACTTCAAAGCTTAAAAAAAGACATTGATCAGCAACTTGTGTGTCATATTCCAAGTGATCTGCAGGCATTTGATAGGATTTGTTAAGATAGATATTACTGCAAGATATTAATTTAAGTAATTTTGAGTGCGTATGTTAATGTCATTAGTGTGATGAGAGACGCACGGAGAAGCACTTTAAAGTGAAACACTATCAACTGCCATTGTATTAAAAAGATGGACCGGGTGATTAAACAGCTTCTGTCACAGAACAACTTTTTTTTTCTGCATTAGAAAGAAAGTCATAAGGGTTTTGAATGTCATGAGGGTAAAGTAAATGATGACAGAATTTGTTGAGTTTTGGTTGAACTATACCTTTAACATCTCCATTATGGTGCAATACATTTTAACATCAGAACAGTTCTGCTCTTCATATGATGGCAGGAGGATAAAAAATTATTCCTAGTTCCTGAATTTCATTGGCATTCTGTTTTTCTCACGCTGCATACATTATGTTCTGAACATTCTCTTTATTTTTTGCTTACTCTGTTCTCTGTGATTTTGGAATGATTAAAGGAACACTCCATGCCTTAAATGCACAGTCGTTGTTGTCTGACAATTCAGAATCAAGGTAAGCTCTTGTTGGCAAGGCTACAAATTTTAAATTACTCATAATTTAAATTCACATTGTCAAGACCAAGGTTAGATCAATTAGTGCATAAATTGTATTGCCATTCCCATGGCAGAGTTATCTATCATTGAGTGTTCTCACACAAGTTAACAGAAAACAACAACATACAGTACAGTTGTGGCCAAATATATCGGCACCCTTGCCTCATTTTTTATTTTATTTAAATTTTTTTGCAATGTTTGCTAAAGAACATTGTTATATCAAAATAACCAATAAAAAATAAATCAAAAAAGCTGTAAAAATACTGAATCTTGTAGACCTGGAAGTTATTATTAGCAAACTACATTTAATATTGTGTGCTTCCTATAGCCTCCAATGACACTGCTACAGCTGTCTACAGGCAGCTTGGCCTAACCTTATTTTGAAAACTGCTCCAACATTTTCTGATTTAATGGGTGCTTTCTTTATACTGCCTTGTATATGTCTCTCTTTGTACTACTGTGGGATCTGGACTCTTTGCTGTCCACTTCCAAACGGTCTCAAATGTTTTTTTTTTTAACAATTGTGTGCTTTTTGGGTGTGATTTGTGAATGACCTGCTAAAGACCAGATCAGTCATTTTGAAAGGTCAAAAATACTTTCAATCACTAAATTTCCATAGTGATATTACCCCAAAGCGGTTATTAAAACCGTAGGGAGGAGAGTGTAGCAGTGTGCACAGTAAGAGCAGTACTCTCATCCATCCATGTCCGGTGCAGTGGGCCGCACCCCCACCTCCATCCTTTAAACCATCCTGTTTCTAATAAATGTGCAAATCACATCAGTTTGTGAACTGAGGAGTTTGTGCTTGTGAAGGTCACTTCATGGCCATGTTGACAGGAGCTTGGGGGATGAGAGAAAAAGAGAATATAAAAAGACAACCTTTCCTTGGAGACAAAAGCAGTGCAGGTTCTTTTTCTGAGCCATGTTAGAGTGGACACAAATGCCTCTATAGATTATGAGTACAAGTCATAAATACACACTTCCAACAGAATTTCACAGCACATCAGAGAAAATTGAAGTGACCTTGAAGGTGCTTTGATGAATTTTCTCATCAATGACTTTTGAGTCAACTATTTCTTAGCTGGGTACACTTTCAGTGCCATGAAAATATTAGTTCATCTCTGTCAATGTTGCCCATGATGACAACAATACAGGGTGAATGGAGCTCTATCCTCAAGGTAGCCACTGCACTCTCCGTCTCAGCAGGTTCCACACCGATTAAAAATTCCAGTTATTACTCTCTAAGCCATGCAGATATCTGAAAGGTTTTGCATCCTGTGGTCTGATTTGCTTTTCAGCCTCTTATGGTGTCTCCATGGGAGCCATAACAGTAGCAAAATATTACCCAACATTTTTTCAAAACATGCTGACTACAACAACACGCAGCTAATTGAGAATTTACTCGCCAATAATGACTTATCATACTCTGCTCACCACAGTGCTGATGCAGGCAGGCTCATTTAGCAAGCCAGAGTTTACCGCTTAATGAAGTCTGAAAGTGTCAGACACAGGGAGAGAGAGGACACGGGGTTGCATATGGATTTGGCCATTTAAAATCCCCTCTCTGCGGTGCCCTTGTGTATTTTTTATTGATATATTTTCAACAAACCTCATTTGCACATTTGCTTGATGAGCGATTCAGTGAAAGGATACAGTATTGCTATATTTTATTTTAGTTTTTGCTAGGTCAGTGGGTTAAGTGTGTATCATAGCAGTTCCCTGGCGATATAATGTATCACTCTACAGTTTTTTTTTTTTTTAGTCTTTCTGAAGGAAAGTGCTGCTGGATCATATCTTTTTGTTTGAATTTAATTTCAGTTGTTTTTATAAGTGATCAGCTGCTAAATTGTTATGTGAGTCCTCTCTGTCTTTAAAATAAATGTCATCTGCCTGATGGTGGGTTTGGCTAATCTTCTGAACTGGTTTTCCTTGTATCTCTCTCACCAGCATCAGTTTGTAACACTTTGCCAGATCAAGGCTCGATCAAAGACTTCAACATTCACATGTGGTGTCCCACAGGGGTCAGTTCACGGACCTTCTCTATTCCTCAATTACATGCTCTCTCTAATTGTGTGTTATTTGGTTGAAAGAGATTGGCAATTGTTGTGACTTGAGTTCAAGATGAGAGGAAATGTTATGACCAATTTATGCAGAAATCTAGGTAAATGCAAAGGGTGCAACTGTACAAATATTATATTATATTTTTTTTATCCTCCATTTCTACCTGTCCATATCTTTTTCAAATTTTCATTTAATTTGACACAGTTTCTTCTTCACTGACCAGATGTCACAGTTTCATCTTCACTGACCAGAGTTCTCTCACTCTTTTTTTTTATTTAATTTTTTTTTTAAATTTAGTTTAGTTTTGATTATTTCATCATTTACCCTCATGCCATCCCAGATGTGTATGACATTCTTCTGTTGAACACAAACTATGAATATCTCAGCTCTGTAGGTCAATACAATGCAAATTAATGGTGACCAGACCTTTCAAACTCCAAAAAGGACATTAAGGCAGCTTAAAATAATCCAAATTACTTCAGTGGTTAAATCCATATCTTCAAATGCGATATGATAGGCGTGTTATATTCAATATTCAAGTCCTTTTTTTCTATAAATTCTCCTCCCTAGCCAGTAGGTGGTGATATGCAAAAAGAATGTGAACCGTCAAAAACAAAAGAAGAATATGGAAGTGAATGTAAAAGTGGCATGTATAATAAAGATGGATTTTAATGTTGATCTGTTTCTCACTCACACCTATTATATCACTTCTGAAAATATGGATTTAACTACTGGCGTTATATGGGTTACTTTTATGCTGCCTATATATGCATTTTGGACTTTCAGAGTTCTAGCCACCATTCACTTACAGAGCTGAGATGTTTTCAAAAAGTTGTCCTTTGTGTTCAGCAGAACAAAGAAAGTCATACACATCTGAGATAGCATGAGGGTGAGTAAATGATGAAGGAAAGATATTTTTTTTAAACTATCCCAATAGGTTAAGTTGTTCAAATATTTGTAAAAAAAAACAACAAAAAAAAATAAAAACACGCAAAATTGCAACTAAACTTTGTCTGCCAGTGATCACCATACATTTTTGTTGTACGGTAAAGAGCAGTTTTCAGATTTGTTCTACAGGAAAAAAGTAATTCTAGTTTTAAGTGAGATGATTAATATCCAAATGTTCACATGTGAATGGAGAATTTCTGCATTATAGAAACTTCTGTAAAATAGCCATGCAATTTTTTTATTAAATATTTTTGTATTTGAAGTTGCATTTAAATTCTCAAAAATCTGACGGGGCATGTTTGTACGGCCATGACGCTGCCCTTCCATTCCTATTCTAAAGCGAGAGAGGCTCCATGTCAAATGCAAAATGAAATTGAGAGAACTTAAGAGAAACTTGTCAGACTCAGTCACAACTGTGGAAGTCATTCAAATCTGTTTACCAAGTTGAGACCACTTGAGAACTCATCAACATGCAGGCCTGTGGTGCACAGTCACATCCTGTACAATTGTGAACCTGTTTTAAACATGAGACAGAGCTATAGAGAAGCACTTGCATGGGTGGTTTTCCATGTTAGTGCTTTAATGCATTGTGTGTTTTTGCTTTCTCTGTTATGCATGCTTTGCTGTTTTGTCTTTTACCTTTACCTTTTTTATTTTCTCCATTTCCCCTCCCCACATGATGCCACTAAAGCCTACCTAGATGATGATGTCGATGATATCGATGACCCATTCGGTGATATTCCATTCAGTAAGTCACCATTTAACCACAACCCTTGTGAAAATTGTAGACACCAGAAGCCGATTCCTACAGTATGTCATAGGAACTCATCAAATAGAATCCAAATCCCTGGTCTTCAAAGAATGTATTTCCTTATGTTTATGTGTTTGTGCATTTCATCTGTGTTTGTGGGGTGTTCATAAAACTGATAGACATTTCCTCTGTGACCTCTATTAATTTGATCTAGCTGCCTCTTTTTATTGTGCCCACTTAGGCAGTGGTGGGCCATGCATTTACAGTCTAGGCCTTCAGTGTGATTTATTCCATTAAGTTTCTCAAACACAGTTTCTCAATGAATAAGACACCCTATGCCTTTGGGCATCATGCATTATGTCGCAGCTAACTAGTAATACCAATTGACATTTTAAAAGCACATCCATAAACGAAAGCCAGAACTTGAAATTACATTTAATGCTGAAGCAAACCCAATTTTAACAGCAGCATGTCTGTAATACCTGGAAAAATCTATCTAATAATTTATCTAATAACACATCTAATAATGTGATTTAAATGTTGCTTGCAACAAATAAAAATTTGTCAGGGTACACAGTTTTGCTGCATTCCATTCAAGTTGGATGTGGGATATTCCTTCTTGTGGGATGGTCCCTCATCTATAGTCATGAAGGCTGGGTCATGACCGAAAGAACTAGGTCGCGAGTACAAGCGGCCGAAATGGGCTTCCTCAGAAGGGTGGAGGGCTTCTCCCTTAGAGATAGGGTGAGGAGCTCAGTCATCCGCGAGGAGCTCGGAGTAGAGTCGCCGCTCCTTTGCATCGAAAGCCAGTTGAGGTGGTTTGGGCATCTAGTGAGGATGCCCCTGGGCGCCTCCCTAGGGAGGTGTTTCAGGCACGTCCAGCTAGGAGGAGGCCTCGGGGAAGACCCAGAACTAGGTGGAGAGATTACATCTCCACACTGGCCTGGGAATGCCTCAGGGTCCCCCTGTCAGAGCTGGTTAATGTGGCTTGGGATAGGGAAGTTTGGGGCCCCCTGCTGGAGCTGCTGCCCTCGCGACCCGACTTCGGATAAGCGGTTGAAGATGGATGGATAAACTTTCCACTTTTCTCTATTTGTTTGTAGATTAATTAAGAGTGAAAAGCGATTAAAAATACATAGGTAAAAAGGTGATTGAGAATGAAAGGATGAAAAATATGTATTTATTTGGCATGTTAGGCCAGCAGAGAAGGCTTTGCTGGCCCTAAGTATTCACCACTGCACTTAGGGGGTTTCAACCAACATATAAAATAGAGTCTCCTTTTTAAATTAGTTTAGAATTGGCCTTGACCCTTTCTGTTTTTATTACAATGTTGAGTTCCTAACAAGTATATTTCATCTTTATTGGTTTGCTTTCCATGGAAACAAAAAAAAAGGGATCCGAACACTCTTTCCTGGCCTTCAGAAAGGTACATGCTAGAGTAAAAATGTAGCTGTGGGTGAAATTATTTTTAGATGGGATTGTTGTGGTCATTAGAATTCAAAAAGTGGTGAATTTGGTTGCATTAATATGTCACTCTAGTATGTACATTCACCACTATTGTTAATTTGGTTTCCTGTATTTGAAGAGAATCTCCGAGAATCTCTTTTCTTCTAGAGAGCCAAACCTTATTTGTGTCATCTTGAAGCATGAATTCATGGGTAATGCTATCTTATTGAATTTTAAAGTTTTCATTTGTAGACAATTAACGCTGTGACAGTGCACTGCATTACGACCGACTTTCTCTCACTCCGAGAGACAGTCTTCACACTCCCATGATAGACTGCTTAAGTATATTAACACAACTAATCATCTCCAAGATCATCAGAATAAGCCCACATAACAGAAATCTTCCCTTGGATAATGGATAAAACCTTTGCATAGACTTGACATCTAAAAAATAATTTAAAATCAGACTCTGTATGATAAAGAATACAAAAGACCCATCAGGCAGCATTCTCTGCAGAGTCGGATGAGGAAGAGGTGAGATTTCATCTGATGCAAACAATCAAAGTGCCTCTGAAATGGAAAGGAGCAGTTCGGAGGTGACCTTGCGAATACAAAACACATTGGTTGCCATGTAGGGTTGCAAATCAGGGGGTTCAAAATAGCATTAGTGGAAACATCATTATATTTTTTTGTTTCTTCTCGGTCTGTTGGTGTTGCAGGGTGGTGGTGCTTAAATAAACACATGCACGCACGCACGCATGCACACACACACACACACACACACACACACACACACACACACACACACATGCACACTTGGAGATCTGCTCCTAATGCACCCCATGGTCGATCAGGGCTTATAAGAAGAACAGAAGACAAGACCCAGTCCAATCAGTGCTGCTCACTGAGTCTTACTGATTTGCTCCTTTCTGAATCTGTGCCTCTCTTTCATACATTCTCCCTCTGTCTCTTTCCCTCACAGTCTTTTCCTCCGTCTTAATGGCAGATTGTGTCTCCAACTTAGTGTGCAACTTTCTTCCCCTTTCATCAAAAGTCTAAAAATTATAAACTCCATCAATCTCTGTTCCTTAACAGATTCTGTAACCAATTAGTTTCAATGTTTGGCAAAAAACAGGATTTTCGGTTCATTTATCATAGGCTTTGTATAATTATTGGAACAATTAACTTCTCGGCAGAACGTGTTGGTATTTTCCATCAGGGGACATGATGGGTCCACGTCTCCTGGTCCTTATTTTGAAATGGTTCTACAGTGACAGCTTCATTTGTTTACATTTTGATTGTAAGGTGGCAAACGATCATAATGAGTACTTGTTTTGCTTTGAGCCCTTTAATGCATCTTAGTCTGTCTTTCTCATTCCTTTTTTGTACTTTTCTTTGCAGAGATTGTTTGGTTACACACCAGGTATTTAATTTGGCTGACAAACGTATTTAAAATATGAATTCTGCTTTAAAATAAAATATGCCTCATTACTTTTTTTTATCTTTAATTCAGTCATTTAAAACATGTTCATCATAGAAGAGGTGTATTCAAGTATTTGTTTTGTTCAAATTGCAATTGTAATGGAATTTTGAGTAATTTAAAAGATGTGGACAAAAAAATGAGCATCACGTCATTGACCCTTTTGAACCCTGCCTCCCTGAATTTGTGGAACAGCCAGCCAATACTTAACTGAACTGGTGATATCAGCCAGCACATGCTATTTTTATGTTTTTAAGAACATTTACTGGGTGTGCCATCTGAGGCTGTGACCAAGAAATGTAGAGTTTGGTTTCTGATGTCCTACAAGACCCTGAAGGATCGCTCTGCAGTCACATTGCTAATTAATTACAGCGGCAAATCCATCAGGCTATCAGTAATCCCAGGTTACAGCTTCAGACAGATTTCAGCTGCCATTACATCGTTTGGGGTTATGCTGTAACATACGTTTGGTTATGTTAAGATAATGTTTTGGTAGTATGTTGCATAGCTGATTTGACTTGTGATAACAGTGGGCTTTTATTCTTTGCTTTGGCATTAAGAGTTGTCAAGGAGATTGTTTTCACACCCATTCTCTTCCTTCTCTTTCAATATTCGTCCATCACATGCATTTCAGGATCTTGCTGTGAAGCTGATGGCTTGCTTTTGTTTGTTTTTTGCCAAAGCTTTGGGTTTGTTAATTAAAGAGAGTATCAGGGTGTAGTGATCACATTGCTAGTGTCTGGTCATTTTGACCAGACTGCAGGAGATTGAGAGAAAGAGTTAAAGGGGACTTTGAGGAAAGGAGAAGCATATAATTTAGGGAAATAGGCCTTGTGCAAATGTTGCCCCCGGCAGAGCATAACGATGGTGTATATTTCTGCTTGGGGTGATAGATGATATAAATTAATGTTTACCTCCCCCTCTGGAACAACAGTGCTTTATGTGTCTTACAGCTGAGCAGAGTGCTTGTTGTTTCCATTGTTTTATAAGCCAGCAAGAATTTCCGAATTGTCTCCAGTGTGTCTACAAAAGAGCTCACATGGCATTCATCTCTGAATTTAACCTCGGCCTACCAGAATCTTCTCTCACAAATGGATCTACTTGGTTTGCCAGATCAAGTGAGACAAGTTTGGAGGCAGACGGAGGGAAGTCTGGGAGACATTAGTTTCTAGACACTCTTAGAATGTACATGGCAAGATTATTATTCATTCCTCGTCTGCTTAAAGATATTCCTCCCAGGCCAAAGGCATGATGGGATGCCCACCCTGGTGAGCCACAAGCCAGCCTTTGTCGACTCAGTGTGGCCCCCTGCAGAGCTTGGAAGGTGGGCATAGCTGAATCGGTGTGATGCTCAGGAATACTGGCAGGCGGGCAGATGTGCCTATTAGTAGGGTGAGCAGGAGTCTCTATTCAGCAGAGCGTCTCTTAACACTCATCATTAATAGTGGTTTATTAGAGCCCCATTGGTGTATCTGAAATCTTCCAGATAGCCGCCCTCCTTCTCTTCCTCTGAAGATAACCAAACTAGCGAAAGCCTCCTGTTGCTTTCGATGAAATTCTGGGGTTGGCTATCTGACATCTTTGACCTCTCTAAATCTGTACCAATGAGCAAACCTAGTGAGTTATCTTGCTCCCTACCTTCTCTGGCGGTAAGTGACTGATTTGGAATACTTTACATAGGCAGGAACTCCTTATGTCATACCTGTTAAGCTCTGAATGTTAAGCACACAGGAGACTTAACTCACAATTGATTTCAGACAATGCAAGAGGAATGACATGATTCTCTAATAAGCACAACACTGAAACAATTAGTCGACATTATCGACAACGTCAACAATTAACAATCATCGACAAAAATGTTCTTTGTTATTTGATGTTATACTACAGATCTGTTGAACGGTTCCATATCACTTTGCCAAATTATTCCAGTTATTTTAAAGAGCCCTACAGGCTAAAACAACAAAATAACCAAACTAAAACCAAGATGCTGGTTAAGTACATTGGATAAGAATGACAAACTATTTCTATAGTCTAATATCCTACATTTATTTCAATTTCGATTGAAAAGCATCCTTGGGCTCCCTCTCGTTCTCTCTTTCACTCTCTCTCTCTCTCTTTTTCTCTTTTTCTTTCGCTCTCATATCACACACACACACACACACACACACACACACACACACACACACACACACACACACATACACACACTGTACATTCTACCACAGCAAAGTTTCAATGTATTTTGCCCTAAACTATCCTCACATAGCTATGGAAAGCACAGCGCTAACCCTCCCCCTCTCTTTCACTTGCGTGCGCACTCACACACACACCGAAAAGCAGCGCTTTCTCTGTTGCTAGTTCTATCGTGACGTTTTCAACGAAGCAACGAAGGCTTGAGCTGTATCAAAGCTAGGTACAATTGATCAATACAACAGTTCCATATTATCTGAAATATCTGTGGGAAACACCCTCGCGCTCTTAATTGAACTCTTAATTTAACGCTTTCAGCATTTAAATTAATTCTTATTTTAAAACTCATGTATTATTTGATCTGCTAAGTTGTTTAAATCATAATTTTTACAGTGGTTTTAGGGTTTGTTGACATCACATCATCATGGCAACTAAGTTGTATAATTGGATAGAACTTACAACAAAAAAGGTTAGTAACCGATTTTATTACACTAAAATCATGTTAACACGCGTATTGTTTATGCCTTGTAGGCTCCCCCCATGAGCCCCCTGCTGGCCTTATGCTCTCACTGCAGGCCAGGGAGGGTGCCTCCTGTGTTTCCCGCTAGTGTTCTAATCCAGATTGATTTGCACGGCACGTGGCCCAATCGATCGTGCCTCTCCAGGCTCTAAGTGTGGCCCTGCAGACTCCGTTTCTGTTGCTTCCTGTTGGCAAGCCTATGTTTGTGTGTTTGTATGCGTGTTTGTCAATATGTGTCAAAGCAACCTCAAATTGGTCTACTTCCATTCATTAGCTGTCTGTGCACCCAGGCCTGGCATTGATTTACCTGTGATATCTCCCACCTGTGGTCATCCATGGGGTCCCATCCCTAAGGGTTTAGCTTGGCTTCATCAAAACCTACTATTACCAGTCAATAAGCCTGATTGGATTTAGCAATCTTTGAAACCTATAGAGCGTTTGAAAAAAGATTGTTTCTCTTTGATTAATGACGGTAGTGTGTTTTCAGAGCCAGTGGTCGACAGCATTAAAGGCCTTTATTTGTTTTTATTAAATCTTTAATGTCATCATGCATCACTAGGAAAATATTACACCTCACCAGGGTCAGATCCAAGGTTGAAATTTCAGTGAAATCAAGCTGAGGCGAGGTGTTTGTAGTGTTTTCAAATGGATGAGCCAATCATAGATAACCTTCTCTTAAGTGTGTTTCCCATGGCAATGGAACTTCACATATGACACGTTCCCTTGGTGACACCTGCATTTCTTTAACCTTTTGGTTAAAAATACCCTGATGCATCAATACAATGAAAATTAATAGCTGAAGAATCGAGCGAAAGGGGGCTAAAATTAAAAAAAGAGAAAAGAAAAACAAACAATCTCTGATTAAGCCGAGCACCCTCAAAATGGAAACGCCTGATCTTGCAACAAAATCTGACATTGAAAATATTGAGTGGACAAATAAAGCATGTTTCCGCTGGCTCTCTGATGGGCTACATCCCAAGCTTCAGCCTGATTTAATTCTTTTGCCGTCTGGTTTTCCCAAAAATCTGCTCTCCACCACTTGTTTGCTGGAACTGTGAGCCAACGAATCCATTTTAATTCTCACCTCCGAAGTAGATCTAGTCTTATCCAGAGGGGGAGACGTGGATTTGCAGGAGGAACAATAAGCGATCCATTATTCTTCATTTGCACATTGAGATAGAGTCAATTTTGCAGAAAAGGTGTGGCGAGGATGCCAATATTCTCATTTAAATAGGGGTTGTCTTAATCGTTAGCGCTTCTAATAGGCATACATTGTGTTGCAAATAGTTGCATGGTGACAGAATATAAATATATAAATCTATGTTAAAGCCTTTGTTCGTCAATTTACAAAAAGCAGTGTTTTGCTGAGGGTGCTAGACACTGCAGAAATACAACAGATGATGGGCCTTAATCAATGGGCAAGAAACTTTGTGTGCTGAACAGAATGATACAGTGAAACAAATGTCTACAACAATATATTCTATTAAAGGAGTAGTTCACTCAAAATTTTTATTTCTATCATGTTTACCCACCCCCATGTCATTACAAAACTGTATGACTTTCTTATCCAAAACACAAAAGTTGATGTTTTAATGAATGCTGTGTTTTGCCTCTTCACTACAGTGGCAGTAAATAGTGCCTCAATTTAAAGCTTATAAGAGACTCGTGAGTATAATAAAAGTATTACATGTGATTTGTATGTCTTCTGATGGCTTATAATGCTGTTCTGGTGAGTAACAGTATGGAAGTTAAGTCATTTTTCACTGAAAATGAAGTTCATTGCACTTTCGTGATCAAAGTGAGAGAAGCTCATGCACCGTGGCTTGTGTGTTCATGTGAGAACATGCATTGCTGATGAACTATTCCTTTAATACTCAAGAAATGTTCTTCCCATAGTGCACGGTTTATGTCAGCAGCAGTCCTTATAATACAGTATGCATACAGCTCTTTTTACTGTCATTTGATGTGCATTTTCTCTCTGCTGTTTCCTTCTGGCATCTGTAATGACCCACAGATTTTCTCTGTTGGGAGCCAGAGCAGGTATGTTTTTAAACCAGATTTCCTATGGCTCTAGATACCAAACATTAGACACAACTGTGTACTCCTTCCTTCATTAAAAATCATGTCTTGCAAAATGGCAAGACAGAGAGCTACAAAATGTTCAGGGGCTAATTTCAGCAATGGTTTGGCCATATGGCATGATAACTCCATTAATTTGTTGGTGGTGTGAGTTCTCCCCTTGCACTTTATCTTTCTGGCTAATCACCTGACAGATCCTAGAAGACCTCAGAACTAAATTTTTACCTTGTCTAACACACCTGATTCTATTGATCCAACCTGCGTTCGAATATGCCTAGTTCCTAACCGTACAGTATAGTATGCCAAAAGCAGTATGACAAATTAGAAGGATGTCAGAATCCTGTTTTCATTACAGAAAATAGGCAAAAACGAACACATAAATAAATAAATACCCCTACTACATCCACTAAGATTCTGAAATGTGCAACCACTGGACACTAGGGGCGCGTCATATCCAATTGAGTGTACCTTGGTGAAACGGGGTGGACTTCTATTCTTTTCATTGTGAATATAATTATGTGTGCACCTTTCCTCAGCCATTATGAGTCAATATTTGCTCATTTACAGTTAGCTTAATACTTAGAGTTGCATAATTACAAGTACAATAAAAATAGTTATGCTTGTTTATCTGTTTTAGAACAAATATTCTAAATTAAGTTAATGAAGTTAATAATTAATAAGTTTATTAATAGGTCATATTGATGCAACCCTGGAGAACCCACGGGGTCAAATTTGGCCGCTGTTAATTGCTGCTACCCAAAATGAACAATAAAAATAAAAATTGTCAAATTTAACTTCAAAAGCCCACAGTGCCACTTCCGGCCCCTGCATAGAGACACCTAGTGGATGAATATTGAACTCACAAGTGCCAGTGTGGTAGTAACAAGATGGCTGACCACATGCTGTTTTGTTGAGCTGGAAACCTATCCGAACAAAATCGTCTTCTCAGCAAACCAGCGGTTGGTAAAATTGTGTATTTTTTGTTAATCTATTTAGTATTAGCTTGCAGAATGCCTAGAAGTACGTTTTATATTATTTTTGGATAAATTAGCGACTCTGAGCTAGTTCAAAAAACGATGGGCCAAAAATGACCCTCTGGGTGTATGGGTTAAACAAATGTCAGGTCAAAAATGACCCTTTGGTCCTTTGAGTGACTTTGATGGAGAATGGTGACAGTCCTGTATTTGGCTAAAGCCTTGAAATAATTTCATTTGTATAATATATTTTACTAAGTTACCTCAGTAGTACAGGGCCAGAGACTAATAAAGCAGTATATATTTTCAGGGAGTATGGCCGCTCCCTTTTCAGGACAGGGAAAGCAACAGAGAAAGATCACTGTCATACAAGTATTGGAGCAACTTGAAGCTGATGATAGTGACTTTGGCCCTGAATTGGACAGCTATAGCGATTCTGATGAATTGTTTCAACCGCATGAAAGTGATGGTAGTGAATCTTCTGCCCAAGACAGTGACTCGTCCAATGACTCCTCCAGTGATGAAGATGTGCCGTTTGCCGAGACTGCTAGCCCACAGATGGAGCCAAATCGTGCCGCAAAAACGTACAGTTGGCGAAAGAAAGGCTTTGAGTTGCCTGATGTGAACTTTCAAGGTGAACGGGTTGAGTCGTACCAGGATGCCACGACAGACATGCCACTGGTTTACTTTCGACACTTTGTTTCCCTTGATATGTTGGAAAATATTGTTGAGCGTACCAATCAATACAGTGTTCAAAAGCATGGGAAATGTGTAGACACTTCAGTAAAGGAGATAGAACAAGTTCTAGGAATGTATTTTAGGATGGGATTAGTTCAAATGTCTGGAGTACGTCAGTACTGGGAAAGTGAAGTTCGTTATGGGCCTGTGGCAGACGTAATGAGTCGCAACCGATTCAACCTGCTACTCTCTGTCATCCACTTTGTAGACAACGAAATGGCCAGTGAAGAAGTAAAAAAGGATCGACTTTGGAAATTTTTGGATTCTTTTCGGAGACAATGTCTGACTATAACTCCTCGCCAAAAACAGTCCATCGATGAGATGATGGTGCCGTACAAAGGGAAATTTGGTTGCATAAGGCAGTACATCAAAGGGAAGCCACATCCGTGGGGATTCAAAGTGTGGGCGCGCTGCTGTGTCACTGGCCTCCTGCACGACTTTGACATATATCAGGGAAAAGGTGGTGGCAATGAACAAAAAGGGAAGAGTCAGTTGGGAGTTGGTGGAGACATTGTGGTGAAGCTATGCGAATCGCTTGCAGAGAAAGTACATTTCCTGATTTTCGCTGACAATTTCTTCACTTCGATGCCCCTCATTGAGAAATTATTGGCAAAGGGAATCTGCTACACAGGAACTGTGCGAAAAAAACGTATGTCGAAGTGCAACCTGATAACGGACAAAGACCTGTCCAAGAAAGGCCGTGGATCCTATGATTATCGAATCGAGTCCAACACCAACACTGTTGTTTGAAATGGCAAGACACGAAAGCAGTCAATTTGATGTCAACATATGCTGGACCAGAGCCTTTTGGAAAAGCTTGGCGCTGGGACAAGTCCAAAAATTAGTACACCAACATTGATCAGCCGAATATCATCAAGGAGTACAACGCTTCCATGGGAGGAGTAGACATGCTGGATGTGCATCTTGCACGCTGTAAATTTCGCATCAGGACCCGCCGCTGGTATATGATACTTTTCTGGCATTTCTTGTCTGTTGCGGTGATCAATGCATGGCTTCTTTACCAGCATGACTGTGAGGCACAGGGAATCACTGGATTGAAAGTACTCAAACTTCGCAAGTTTCAGGGTTTGGTTGCTCAAGGCTTGGTTGAAGTTGGAACAGCAAGAAGGCGGGGTAGGCCACCAACTCCTGGCCGCTCCTCCCCGCCACCACCAAGATTTGTTCGAGTTTATAAGAGTGCAGATGTTCGTTTCGACCAAATTGCCCATTGGCCTGTCAAGGAGGAAAATCGCCGTCGATGTGCTGTGTGCAAGGACCTCAAAACTGAAATGCACTGTGAAAAATGTGCAGTTCCTCTCTGCATCAGCAAAATAAAAAATTGTTTCAAAGACAACCACAATGTCTAGTGTGAGTTCCTCTCTCTAGCAGAACAGATTTTTGGATAAGCAAAGACCCATGGTGTTAGTTCTTTTCAGGTAGTGATTTTGGCCTTGTGTTCTTGTTTCCATTGGCCAAAGTGTTTGTACATTTGAAATCCAGGTGTAACATGCAACAAATAAAGTAAAAAAAAACAAAAAAACATTGTTAAATGTAGCTGTGTGGTTGACTGATTATTTTCCTAAATTTAAAATAGTTTGAATTGACAGTGTTTGTTATTGTGATTCTTTGAAATGATACGCCTAAAGCCCAATGGGTCAAATTTGGCCCTAATCCTAAATCAGGGAATAAAGGGTTAAAATTAAAAAAGTGGATATTTTGGTGTTCAGTGAACTTATAGCAGTAATTTAATGCATAGTTCATAATTTTCCAAAGAAGAAAAGGGTTCTTGGGTTCTCCAGGGTTAAAAATAAAATGTCCATATAAATAAATACAATACATTAAAATAAGACATTTGATTCATTAAACATTATTATTAGACACTTTTCAGTCCTCCTGCTTTGCACATGTGTTTTCCCCAAAGATCAAATCTTTAATTAAGCTGACAAATCTCCTTTGGCTGATGTTCTGGGCTTTGTGGAGCTGCTGCAATGTTGAGCGAATCAGATTTAAATAATTTATTTAACAGTTGTTCAATAGAGTTGGGAAACGTTATATTCAAATGGAGGCTAAAGAGTAGACAAGCATAGAAGATACACTTCTTGTTCAAGTACAATTTCTGAGGTTGTAGCTATTGAATTATGATTTTCATTCTGTTTTTCAAAATATAATCAAGTGTGCTTCTTCAAATGCGCATATTTGTGTCTAATGGCATTTCTTGTAATTTGTCACTTTGAAACCCCTTACAGATCGCCTGCCACATATGCAGGTAGACGATGTGCAAAATTACCCACTAATTTTATACACTGCCATGTTATCTAAAGAAACATCTACCACACTCCCACGAAAAATAATAATAATAATGATGATAATAAATTAAGTTAGACAAAGCGTGGATACATTATCTTGGTGCTAAGCGCAGTAAGCAGATCTGTTTACAGTCATGACAGTTAGAGAGCTGCGCAGTGCAGAGAAATGAGTGACTCATTAAGAAGTGCGCTGCAACCCATTTCAGTTCACAATGATCATATAAAACATTTTATTTGAAATAAATACAAAAAAACTCGAACTATATTTATAACAGGAATATGATGATTATCTTGCATGTGAGCTATTTTGCGTTCGACAAAATGCATTTTCTTTTTATTTGCATACTGTTAGAATATTCCAACAGTTTTAATTGGGTGGACCAGCCGTCAGTCTGTGTGGACGAGTGCCACTCCGGCCCTCATGCCTGCTAGACACTTTACTATTTCACAATGTCATGGGAGCTCAGGAGCCTTCAGATTAAAAAACAGTGAACTCAATCAAATGCAGTGTAACATACAGTATGTGACCTCCCTAGCAGCCAGTAAGTGGGGCTAATCATGTTTTAAGTCATGCCTTTTGAAGTTTAGTTTCCATGTTCACTGTTTCTTGTCGTGTCATGTGATTCCCCTATTTTGTCCTGTGACCTTATAATCATGCGTTTCATTAGCCTAGAGCCTCTTACAGGCCGCTATGGAGGTCCCATATGTCACATGCAGTTAGGCTTGCCATATTTGAAATTGTAAAAGTTGAAGATGTTGACCAGGGGGCTTGCTGACATTTTCAGACAGTCCCTTACCACACCCTCTACAGTTTTAGCAGAATGTGTGGACTTTTAAGAAGTCACTTACCTACCATAGGAAAAGTATTGATTTGATATGAGATGCATCATTTTATCTTTAATCACGGAACGATCCCATATTTTAAGGGACAAGTGGCAACTCTACATGCAGTACATATTCTGACAGTACAGTAAACAAATTCTGGCGTGGCCCAATAGCTGAAATGGATGTCAGCTAAGACAAATATCCAAAAGGTGCAATGCTGGGGTGCCTTCAGGATCAGGATTGAGAAACAGTGTTTTAACTCTCACTCTTCCTCTCCTACTTCCCTCGTTGTCTTCAACATTGTCAGTTAAGCAATTGTTCTGGCAACCACAATTTAATCAGTTCCAATTCAGGATCAGTTGCACACTCCACAGCTCCATTCTTTTTTTTTTTTGTTAACAACTGTTTATTGAGTTTTTCTTTTTTAAAATCAAGAAAATACAAAGCAAAAAGCAACTATACAAATCTTCCACAGCTCCATTCTTGCTAATCCATGATGCTCGCCTTCCCGTTGGCTCCTTCCTCTCTTTTCACAATCAATAGGTCACTACTCTCAGCCCCGATCAAATGAACGGGATTGGCTGTTCACCTATGCAGTTCATCGGCTCTGCTGAGCCCTCAGTTTAAAAAAAAAAGGTGCAGCTTGTTGCTGTCTTTATTTGGTATTGAGGTATTTGTATGCAAAGTATTTACCTAATACCCACCTCTTCAAGCTTAAATATATCAGGAATAACCTCTGTATCCTTCAGGCTCAACTCTATATTGACTTCTGTTCCATATTTAATCAAGATTGTAAAGTGGTTCTATTTACTCTTTGATATCAAAGATATCCTCTCACAGTTTTGTTCTATCCTCTCACAATTTCTATTATAATAATTTAGCTTTAATAAGGCAATCAAGATTCTTTCACATTGAAGTAATACTATTCTCATGGCTTATTCAAAATAACATCACAAATATTTTAGATATAGTTCTTAGCTTTGGAGCAAGATCTTTGAAAATCAAGTGATGACCACAGTCACTTCATCTTTGAATACAAACAATACTTTATTGCTAATCTAAACATAATAACTAACTAACACATACAAACATGAAAAACAGGTTGAAAGTAAATTGTAACAGAAGATGAATGAAAATATCTGTACAGAGATAATTTTCTTTATGGAGTCTAGAGACAATGCCTTTAGAACCATTCGATAATTCTTTGAGTGTACCTCGATTTGCAATTGGATTACCCAAAGTATTTAAATAATACACCAGCACTTTCAGCAAATGTCTGGATATGTACTTGTGTTTCTTGTGTTTACTTACATTTCTTTGGTTCTTTGGCTGTATCAGTAGAAAGTTCTGTTGTTTTGTCAATGTTTGGACCTCTGTTAATGATTGTAGATTATTCTTTATCTGTAGCTTTGTTGGATGATGAGGCGAGCTTTGAAGCGAGCTCTTTCACATAGAGGAGACATGAATCCTGTCACGTGTGTGAATCGTAGAGCAGAAAGGGAGAAAGGGTTCCTTGGAACTTTGTGTTCCGACCATTTTTGCACTCTACATGGTACAGAACTTGGGGGTGCTAGAGCGAGGGCTTATATATATATATATATATATATATATATATATATATATATATATATATATAAAATCACACCTGTCACACCTGTTTATTATTATGTGCTTGAAGTTTTCAGTCTCAAACACTGACTGTGTTAATGTAGTCAATGTGAACTCCGTTTGCGAGCCTTTTTATCATAATAAACCGCCCCATCACTGTGACCCTGTGAGTGTGTGGGGCATGTTGAAAGATGTTAAGTGAATGACCCCGCAAACCTTCAATTGTGCTTAAAGTCATGGAAGCTTTTTCTTTTATTTTATTTTTGGGTATTTGCTGTGTTTTTATCTACTCTCCCTCTCTCTCTTTGTCAGATTGCTCATTAAAGTAGACTGAGCAACATGGTGTCTTTAATGAATGCATTTACAGTGCCTTGCGAAAGTATTAGGCCCCCTTGAACTTTTTGACCTTTTGCCACATTTCAGGCTTTAAACATAAAGATATAAAACTGTAATTTTTTGTGAAGAATCAACAACAAGTGGGACACAATCATGAAGTGGAACGAAATTTATTGGATATTTCAAACTTTTTTAACAAATAAAAAACTGAAAAATTGGGCGTGCAAAATTATTCAGCTCCCTTAAGTTAATACTTTGTAGCGCCACCTTTTGCTATGATTACAGCTGTAAGTCGCTTGGGGTATGTCTCTATCAGTTTTGCACATCGAGAGACTGAAATTTTTGCCCATTCCTCCTTGCAAAACAGCTCGAGCTCAGTGAGGTTGGATGGAGAGCGTTTGTGAACAGCAGTTTTCAGTTCTTTCCACAGATTCTCGATTGGATTCAGGTCTGGACTTTGACTTGGCCATTCTAACACCTGGATATGTTTATTTGTGAACCATTCCATTGTAGATTTTGCTTTATGTTTTGGATCATTGTCTTGTTGGAAGACAAATCTCCGTCCCAGTCTCAGGTCTTTTGCAGACTCCATCAGGTTTTCTTCCAGAATGGTCCTGTATTTGGCTCCATCCATCTTCCCATCAATTTTAACCATCTTCCCTGTCCCTGCTGAAGAAAAGCAGGCCCAAACCATGATGCTGCCACCACCATGTTTGACAGTGGGGATGGTGTGTTCAGGGTGATGAGCTGTGTTGCTTTTACGCCAAACATATCGTTTTGCATTGTTGCCAAAAAGTTTGATTTTGGTTTCATCTGACCAGAGCACCTTCTTCCACATGTTTGGTGTGTCTCCCAGGTGGCTTGTGGCAAACTTTAAACGACACTTTTTATGGATATCTTTAAGAAATGGCTTTCTTCTTGCCACTCTTCCATAAAGGCCAGATTTGTGCAGTATACGACTGATTGATGTCCTATGGACAGAGTCTCCCACCTCAGCTGTTGATCTCTGCAGTTCATCCAGAGTGATCATGGTCCTCTTGGCTGCATCTCTGATCAGTCTTCTCCTTGTATGAGCTGAAAGTTTAGAGGGACGGCCGGGTCTTGATAGATTTGCAGTGGTCTGATACTCCTTCCATTTCAATATTATCACTTGCATAGTGCTCCTTGGGATGTTTAAAGCTTGGGAAATCTTTCTGTATCCAAATCCGGCTTTAAACTTCTCCACAACAGTATCTCGGACCTGCCTGGTGTGTTCCTTGTTCTTCATGATGCTCTCTGTGCTTTAAACGGACCTCATGAGACTATCACAGAGCAGGTGCATTTATACGGAGACTTGATTACACACAGGTGGATTCTATTTATCATCATTAGTCATTTAGGTCAACATTGGATCATTCAGAGATCCTCACTGAACTTCTGGAGAGAGTTTGCTGCACTGAAAGTAAAGGGGCTGAATAATTTTGCACGCCCAATTTTTCAGTTTTTTATTTGTTAAAAAAGTTTGAAATATCCAATACATTTCGTTCCACTTCATGATTGTGTCCCACATGTTGTTGATTCTTCACAAAAAATTACAGTTTTATATCTTTATGTTTGAAGCCTGAAATGTGGCAAAAGGTCGAAAAGTTCTTGGGGGCCGAATACTTTCGCAAGGCACTGTAATTTCATTCCCCCCTTATGTTAAATATGCTATGACCAGTCCTGCAAATGTAGACCAGATATTTCTGTAGTTGCGGATTGGGCTTTGTATATTAGAGTATATTACGCTATTGTATTTAAAAAAAAAAATTAGATTGTCTACTAAAAAAAGACTTGAGAGAATCCATCAGGCCAGACTGGAGAAGGTGATATTTACCAGAAAAGCAATAGGGAAAGCAATGAGTGTACAACCTGTAAAAAGAAAAGAAAAAAAAAATACATCCATGGCAGGCTTTTCCCTCCATTAAATATTATATTTACAACTCTGAAGAAAGGCTTTTACTGGTCTCAGAGGCCATGAATGTGTGACCTGAATCAGACTCTCCTTTCAAGAGACAGAGACTCTAGTGAGACTAGACTGAGTCCACCATGATCAGCACAGTGACAGACCAAACTTGTCCTGATTTCATCCATTTCCACCAGATCCTACCTTAACGACCCCATTTAAAATAAATAGTTGACATGTATATGTCTATAACCTTTGATGCCATCTATATACTACTGTACTTTTGTTTAAAGAATTAGCCATTTGGAGATATATACATTTAAAATGTACAATTTCTTTTTGTCCTCTAGAATAAAAATGTCACTCCTTCCTAATACCACCTGCCAGCAATTATAAAATGAAAAACTTCCTTTTTCAATTGAAAATATGTCAAAACATGAAAAACAGTTATGGGTTCTTCTTTCAGTATTTCTAACTGAAATTTGTTCTCAATTCTGTCAAAATATGAAAGGACATCTGTCAGTGCTTTAGATGGTGGCAGCTTTTATTAGCTCTCTCTCTCGCTCTTAGTCTCTGCCTCTCCCTTTATTTATTTATTTTTGATCTAATGCTGTGAAATCGTCTCGGTTACCTACGTAACCTCGGTTCTCTCTAGATGAGGGAACGAGTATTGCGTAAGCTAGCTTATGCTATGGGAAAGATTCATCTTTTCTGAGATATTGAAGCCAAAAATTATCCTTAATTTTGTATCATTTGTCAACGCAGTGCAGCAACTGCAGACCTTGAGCGGGCTAGCTAGCGAGCTCATTGGTTGCTCTGCGGCAAGTACTGCAGCCTATAGACGAACTTGCGTGAACTCGCACCCAATGAGAGGCGCCCGTGCGCTCACTGTCCCAAAGCCTGCCAGAATGGGCGTGGCTAGGGTGCATATAAGCGTAGTTCGTAGGCTGGAACCCTGGTTTTCATTGAATGAAGCGAAAATCGCTCGTGGCGCGAGCACGGCCAGCTACGCAATACTCGTTCCCTCATCTAGAGAGAACCGAGGTTACGTAGGTAACCGAGACGTTCTCTTACGAGAGGTTCTCTCGTATTGCGTAAGCTAGCTTACGCTACGGGAACCCATTGTCAACGCCGTCGCGCTCAAGCATCCACTGCATGAGCCCCAGGGGGGTGGGGGGACCCGGGGGAGCCCTTGTGAGTGGGGAAATAATATATGGCTGGCAAGAGTGCGGGTCAGTGTGTGTGTGATACATAAGCACATAGTGGGAAGGGAAAAACAGAGCGGCGGTGCCGGTCTGTGTGGAATGTGTCCCATTAGTGCAGCTCACCAGGGGAGCTGTAGCGTATTAAACCGCTAGTAGTTTTGCCTGCAGAGCGGGCACTTCCAGATTGTAAAATCTGACAAAGGTGGAGGGGGAAGCCCAGCCCGCTGCCACACATATGTCCTGAATGGAAATCCCGCTGGACCATGCCCACGAGGAGGCCATGCCTCTGGTGGAGTGAGCCCTAATGCCTAACGGGCATGGCAGGTCTTTCGACGCAGCGTCGCGGCAGCAATAGCGTCCACTATCCATCTAGACAGTGTCTGTTTCGAGGTGGCGAGACCCTTGGTGCGCCCTCGAGCGAAGCGAAAAGCTGCTCAGCGCGTCTGAAAGAGGCGGAGCGCGCAGTATACAAACTCAGTGCTCTGACTGGGCAAAGGAGATTTGTGTCGCGTTCGCTATCGGATGCTGACAGAGCCGATAGGGAAATAATCTGTGCTCTGAAAGGAGTACCGATCACCTTGGGGACATAGCCGTGTCTAGGCTTTAAAATGACCTTGGAGTCACTTGGTCCAAACTCCATACACGCAGCGCTGACAGACAGCGCGGGAAGGTCTCCCACACGTTTAACTGATGACAGGGCAGTCAGAAAAACGGTTTTGAGTGAAAGGTATTTAAAATCCACAGATTCAAGCGGTTCGAAAGGGGGGGCTTTCATAGCTTCGAGAACTACAGAAAGATCCCAGATAGGAACTGATGGGGGGCGCGGGGGGTTCATCCTTCTAGCTCCCCTGAGGAAGCGGATGACCAGCTCGTTTTTTTCCCCGTGACTGGCCGTGCAGGGGTTCGGCGAACGCCGCGACGGCCGCCACGTACACTTTGAGCGTGGATGGGGATCTGCCCTTATCCAACAGTTCTTGTAAAAACACGAGCAGTGACGACACCCCGCATGTCCGTGGGTCCAGGTCTCTGTCGGTGCACCATTTTGAAAACACCGACCATTTGGACGCATCGTGGAAGGGGCTCTAGCGTGTATGATAGTGTTCATTACTCCTTCTGGCAAAGCGACGGGTAGTCATTGATCACCCACGCGTGCAGCGCCCAGCGCTCTGGGTGGGGATGCCAGATCGTGCCGCGAGCTTGAGAGAGGAGATCTGCTCTCACTGGGATGGGCCACGGGGCTGTCAGTGACAGCTGCGTAAGCTCCGGGAACCATGTCTGATTCTCCCAGCGTGGGGCTATGAGGAGCACCGAGTGACGCGTTTCCCTGATCATCTGCATTACCTGTGGCAATAGCGAGACGGGAGGGAAGGCGTAAAGCGGGCGGTTGGGCCAGTCCTGGGCCAGCGCGTCCTCGCTTTTCGAGAAAAATACTGGGCAGTGAGAGTTCTTTTCTGACGCGAAGAGGTCTATCTCTGCTCTGCCGAATATTTGCCATAATTTCTGGACTGTTTGCGCGTGCAGGGACCATTCCCTTGGGGGAACATTGTCTCTGGACAGTCTGTCTGGGCCGTCGTTCAGGTGGCCTGGCATGTGCGTCACCCTCAGCGAGCGCAGGTGGCCCTGGGACCAACTTAGTATGCGTTTTGTCAGATGGAAGAGGTTCCTGGATCTGACACCGCCCTGACGGTTTAGATAGCATACCACAGATCTGTTGTCCGAACGGACCAGGACGTGGTGACGCTGAATGACCGGGAGGAAGCGCACGAGCGCGTACTCGACCGCTATCATTTCCAGACAATTTATGTGAAGGAGCTTTTCCTGAACTGACCATAGGCCGAAAACCGGTGAGCCCTCGCAGACCGCGCCCCAACCCGTGTTGGACGCGTCTGTCGAGATGACTTTTCGGCGAGATACAGCTCCCATCGTCACTCCCCGCTGATACTATTCGGCCACCGTCCAAGGCTGCAGAGCTGATATACAGGTCTGAGTCACTCTGATCGGCTGGCGGCCTGTGGCCCACGCCCGGCGAGACGCACAGGTGTTTAGCCAATGCTGAAGCAGGCGCATGCACAGTAAACCCAGCTGAAGTACTGCTGCGGCTGAGGCCATGTAACCTAACACTCTCTGAAATTTTTTCAGAGGCGTGAGGCTCTTCATCTGATCATCACGCGCGCGCCGTGTAGATAAGCGAGCCGTCATTGCCACAGAGTCTAGTTCTATTCCAAGGAAGGAAATTGCCTGACTGGGCTGTAGTGAGCTCTTGGTCCAATTGACTGCAAGACCCAGACTGTTCAGATGACTGAGGAGAACTGTCCTGTGAGACAGAAGCTCCGTATGTGACTGTGCCAAAATCAGCCAATCGTCCAAATAGTTCAGAATTCGCAAGCCCTGACTCCGCAGGGGTGCGAGCGCCGCATCCATGCACTTCGTGAAAGTACGGGTGCTAAGGACAGGCCGAACGGAAGGACGGTGTATTGATAAACCTGACAGTCGAAGGCGAATCTCAAGAATGGCCTGTGACGGGGATTTATCTGAATCTGAAAATAGGCATCTTTCAGATCGAGAGAAATAAACCAGTCTCCCTGGTGCACATGCGCGAGGAGTTTCCTGATTGTAAGCATTTTGAACGGTCTTTTTGCAAGCACCTTGTTACTTGACAGCACCTGTCAAAACCCTGAGATCTAATATTGGTCTGAGGCCGCCGTCTTTCTTGGGGACAAGAAAATAACGGCTGTAAAACCCCGACTCGCTCAGTGAAGGCGGCACTCTCTCTATGGCCCTTTTGCACAGAAGGTTTGCTATTTCTGAACGAAGCATGCAGGCTGCTTCCATGTTCACAGTAGTTTCGAGCCGCACCCTGAAGCGGGGAGGGCGGCGATCGAACTGTAGCAAATAGCCCTGTTTTATTGTGCTTAACACCTATTTGCATATCCCTGGGATAGCTTCCCACGCTTTGAAGCGTAACGCTAGAGGGTGAATGGCCGAGTCGCCCTGATTGCCGTACACAGCGGGCTGAACAGAATGTGTGAGTGTGCTTATTGTGCTTATGCATGACTGCTCGCAGACAGCAAGGACATGCTGTTCTGTGAGTGACTTCCCGATTGAGATGAATGGGGAAAGAGTCACATCTGTTAAGTGATGCGCGAGCATAGTCACGGGCACGGGACTTACACATAGAGAGGTGTTTGCTGGCCGTGTGACAGAGCGGGCAGAGAGGGGACGCACGCACGGGCTCGTGGGCGCGTTTATTGACTCTAACACTTGAGCGGGCTGTGCCCGCTTTATGTGAGTGTGCTCTGATAGGAACACGGGAAGTGTAATGCTTGTGTGTAGGGGTGACCACTGGATTGTGGGCACATTTTCTACACATAAGACATGTTTGCTCTCTGATAGGGACACGGGAAGTGTAATGCTTGTGTGTAGGGGTGAACACTGGATTGTGGGCACATTTTCTACACATAAGACATGTTTGCTCTTTACAAGATCTTTTTGTGTCACCGTGAAAACGGCGTTTGAGTGCAGGCAAGCGGGTAGTAACACCGGCTTGTTGGCTGCTGAATTCACCACTGTAGTAGCCTGAGAGAAGGGGACAGACAGCTTTGTTGAGCTGGGCGCTGTGAAGATGCTCGTGCAGGAGGCTGGTTACGTGGGCGGCCTGCAGAGGAGCTAGCGCGGCGAGGCAGGAAGAGATTCATGGCTTGGGTGGCTTTCTGGACTTCCGAAAAACGGTCAACAATGCCACTTACCGCGGAACCGAAGAGACCGGACGGAGAGAGCGGCGCGTTGAGGAACGTGGAGCGCTCAGCTTCTCCCATGTCGGCTAGCGTTAGCCACAGGTGTCTCTCGGTTACAGCCATGCACTTCCCTAGGGCTTGAGCTGCAGCTTTGGTGGCGCGAAGGGCGAGGTCCGTCGCGCTCCTTAGATCTGTAACAGCCTCTGGGTGCCTGCCTTTCTCATCCCATTCCCGAAGAAGGTCCGCTTGGAGGATCTGCAAGACGGCCATGGAATGCAGAGCAGATGCGGCTTGGCCGGCGGCGGAATAGGCGTGGCCAACACAGGCGGAAGTAGTTCTGCAGGCCTTAGACGGGAGCACTGGCTTAGACCGCCATCTCGCGGAGGGCGGGCAAAGGTGTGCTGCTACCGAATCCTCGACCGGGGGGATGGAAGAGTAGCCCTTCTCAGAGGCGCCGTCCACTGAAGCGAGAGAGGTGGAGACGTGGGATCGAATCCTGTCCGAGAGTGGCGCGTTCCACGATTTAGAGAGCTCGGCGTGGAGTTCCGGCAGGAAGGGAGTGGCCCGGGCCGCGGGCGCTGCGCAGTGACAGCTTTGAAGAAAGCAGCCGTCGAGTCTGTTGGGAGCCTGCTCAGGGGGCGGTGACCACTCGAGCCCGAGGCGGTCGACGGCCTGTGTGAGGAGGCGTATCAGTTCCCCTTCGATTCCGGCGCGGGTCCTGCTGGATTCCTGGGCCGATGAGGAGGCTTGTGACCACTCCTCGCTCTCCGAAGCCATGATGGAACAGCAGCCCTTGTCCTCCGCCTCGCTCTCCGAGGTGCAGCAGTGCGGCCGCTCGGCGGCAACTGCGCGTCCCGGGGGGGCGGGGAGGGTGAACGCGATGCTCGAGGGAGAGGCTCCGGCGAGACAGTCGCTTCTAAACCCGGTTCCGGCAGCCTTTGGGAGTGGCGCTTCTTCCGGCGCGGCGAAACAGAAGGCAGCGCGGCGGCTTCGGTCCTGAGCGCTTCGAGTCAAGCCCGCAGGGTCGACATCGGAAGCTCCTCACAGAGGTTGCATCCGCCATCAGCGAAGGCGAGCTCTGCATGCCCCAGTCCCAGGCAGAGAGCACAGATGATGTGGCGGTCTCCGGCGCTGAGAGGGGTGCGGCATGAACCGCAGGTGCGAGGCATCTTTAAAAAGACGCTCGTGCTCTTTTGTGAAGTTCACTGAGGAACTAGTTTGCTTTAAAAAGGATACGTCGCCAGATAGCGTAGCTCGCAGGATGGCTGAAGGTGGCGGCGGCCGGCTTCTTCGAGCGCTGTCCAAGCTTGCTTGATGCCCCTCGAACGGCGACGCGGCTTCTTGCAGTTTCAGAGATGCGAAGAGCTTCGCTGAAGAGATGAAAATCAGGGTTCCAGCCTACGAACTGCGCTTATATGCACCCTAGCCACGGCCATTCTGGCGGGCTTTGGGACAGTGAGCGCGCGGGCACCTCTCATTGGGCGCGAGTTCACGCAAGTTCGTCTATAGGCTGCAGCAGTTGCCGCAGAGCAACCAATGAGCTCGCTAGCTAGCCCGCTCAAGGTCTGCAGTTGCTGCACTGCGTTGACAAATGATACAAAATTAAGGATAATTTTTTGCTTCAATATCTCAGAAAAGATGAATCTTTCCCGTAGCGTAAGCTAGCTTACACAATACGAGAGAACCACTTTCAACTCTTCCTTAAAATGCAGTTGTTAACCAAGTTGAGCGGGGTTGTGTGTAATAGACATTCATATTTTTTTATTTTATGTTTGTATACATGACAGAAGATATAGAGGGTGTTTTAGACCAAAGCAATCAACCAGCTTAATACTGACAGTCATAAAGCTTTTGTGGGAGGCCTGCTCTACCCTCACACTTATATCACTAAGTTTTGTTTTTGTTGTCGTGATTTTAATAATAAAAATGCAGTTCTGCCCACCCAATTTCAATGTAAGAGAACCAGCAAAGGACATAGAGACTGTGATGAGGAGGAGGGCGTGGCCGGGCCGAGAGGATTCACACCCAGAGTTGCTCAATCAGCGGGAGAGTGATAAAAGGAGGAGCCAGGGACACCAGAGAGAGGAAGAGAGAGAGATGCACACAGCAGTGTTTTGTGTGCGCTTTTATTTATGTTAACTCTTCGTCAGTGTTTATTAAAGTCTTTTATTATTTATTGTTTATCCGGTTCCTGCTTCCTCCTTTCCTGATCCCCATTACACTGGTGCTGAAACTGAGGACTGGAGGTGTAGGCGCCGCCAGAGAGCCCTCTCCTCTGATGGGGATCGCGATGCTGAGGAGGTGTGATGCTATGGTGCTGGAGTGGTTCCCCGAGGGCAGAAGAGCCTGCTGCCCACCATCAGGTGACGAAGGAGCCACTGTCATCCGCCAGGGGAAGGGGGAATTCGCTGCCGTCTACCAGGAAATGAGAAGCCGCTGCCAGTCACTAGAGGGTGGAAGAGCAGCTTCCATCCACAAGGGGGCGGGGGAGCTCATCCACTGGAAGGTGGAGCAACCGCTGATGTCTGCCAGGAGATGGGTTCTCGCTGCCATCCGCCAGGAGGCGAGGTCCAGTGCCATCGGCCAGCATTGCAGAGGGCCGCTGACCAGCTGGATGAGGACCGAATGGTGGCGTGGTCGGGAACAAGAGGTTGTCTTTTTATTTTCTTTTACCTCTCTCTCTCTCTGCTCTATCTTTCTCTCTCTCCTTTTCCTACCCAGGTACCCACGAGGCGGGGTAGACCAGCTTGTGACACAATGGCCAAAGGGGCAACTCCACCCCTCAAGGAGGGGAGGGGTGAGTAAGTCAGTCAATAGGTTTCCCTGGCCTGAATTGGGCGGTGGGAATATGTGACGATGAGGAGGGCGTGGCCGGGTGTAGAGGATTAATGCTCGGTACTGAGTTGCCCAGTCAGCGGGAGACAGATAAAGAGGTGCCGGGGACACAAAGAGAGAGAGAGAGATGCATGCAGCAGCGTTTTGTGTGTGTGCTTTTATTTATGTTAAGTCTTTTTTATTGTAATCCAGTTCCTGCTTACCCAATCCCCATTACAGAGACCTTTATGAGAGCACAGAAAGAGCCTGGTTTGTCTCTTATTCTCTTTGTCCGTTTGTTCCCAGTGCTGGGAATAGATGAGAGAGAAATTATAGAAAAGTTAGATTTTTGTATTTGTGTTTGATAGAGAAAAATGGATTTAGCAAGACCACTCCACATAAAGACATTTGACACACAGTGACCTTTTGCACACACTGGCTCTTATCTCAAACTGACCCCTACCACACAGAGAAGATTATCAAGCAGAGAACCCTGCTACTTTAAACCTTTTTTATGAAAGCACAGAAGAAGATGTACGCACACACAAGCATACAACATGGCATTATGTTTGTAGCAGAAAATATATAAATAAATACAATGTTAAAAACAACATGAAATCAATATATACCATATTTACTTACTTCATAAATGTCCCTTGTCTTATTGTGTACAATTCACTAATGCATATTATTTAAAAGATAAAACTTTTGTTTTAATTTGTTTTCATCAAAAGAAATCAGTAATAACTTATTCTATCCCAGAAATGCTTTTGATAATTTGCTGATGTAACCAAGCCTGCATGCGTGGGGGAAATTAATGTTTACCAATAATATCACTAACCACTTTTTCATGATCCAAATGCGTTACATTGCGAACGGTAAATGTGTTCCCAATGTCATGATGTCACGTTGTCCATAAGTTTTGTTCCAATTATTACCTGTTGTCTGGTAGGCAATGTGGGCCCTAGAGTATCTATGTATTTATTTCATGTCTACATATACATGAAGTTCTTGATGGATATTAGAAACTGTTGCTAATTACTGCAATACATCAGTGCATTCACCATATCGGAACAGTCAAGATCCACCCATAACATAAGCGAGGGAACTGACATGAACAGCCTGCAACAAGCATCATGTATGCGTTAACATTCTCACCTGTGAAAAGTTTGAGTTTATGCCTTGTACGGTTTCCAACTGCCCCATATTAACTGGGACATCCTGTATTTAAGCGGTGAAACGCTGACGGCAAAATGTCCCGTATTAAAGTGCGAAATGCTCAAATGTCACATATTAATTTAGTGAAAAATTGGCAACCCTAATGACTTGACTGTTCCTACAACACCGTACCATCAGTACCATTTTTTTTTTTTTTTTGGTGTAATGACAGTAGGTTGGTGATTACTTCTGATGAGCTCATCAGCTTGCGATTTATGATACATTTTTAATCATATGACCCCACTTATGACCTATAATTTCCAACATGATGAGGGCACTCAATAAAGCTAGTAGATGTTAAGTGATCCATTCCTCAGCTATCTGCAGAGAGAGAGAAAACAACATTTATTTTTCTTGGCACTATGGTTTGTCAGCTCTGCTCTTTGTTTGCCTTTCATTAATACACAAATCCAGTGTTTAATTATTGAAATTGGCTCACTGCTCTGTAAGAGGAAAAATAGAAAAGAGAGAGAGAAATAAAACTATATATCCACACAGGCACAAAGAGAAGTAATTGCTAATAAGCGTGCTTGACTCTTTGAGTTAAGCACTTGTGGAGTGGCTGTCTATGTGTAGGCTATGAATGTGGCTTGCTGTTTGAAGGATGAAAGACAGACACCGCATATGCAGCATCCCACTCTGATCTCTGAAACATACATGGATATATTGTATTGATATTGTTCTTTTCATTATTATTATACCATGGGGCGGAGTGCTCCTTCATCTTTTTGCTGTCAGTCCAGGTGAGGGTATCTGAAGTCGGGCAAATCTAAGGGGGAAATGACCCCCTAGCCCCCTTAGACCCAGCCATGTTCTCTTATGTCAAGTTTCATCTCATCGTATCTCTTGCACTCCTCAAATATGCATCATACCATGAAATTGAGCATGCAAGAACCCTGCAGTGCAGTATAGTACCAAGAAATATGTAGGATATTTGTTATATTGTTTGAAATTAGAAATGTTTATATTTCATGAGTTTAAAGTAAGATATAAGGCCTAAACTACTAATGTATATACTGTATAATGTAGGAGTTTTTTTAATTTAAAGATGTGGCCATGTAGGATCAAATGCATAGTGTATAAGACTATATATATATATATATATATATATATATATATATATATATATATATATATATATTAAGTAGCTTTTTTGCATGTGCACAGATATAATGAAAGGATAGCTGCCAGTAGGTCACCACTGTATGTACAAATATGTAGAAACAGAGTCATAAACTAGTCTTAGAGAGAGTGTGCAAGTATTTTGCCCATCAGAGACTCACAGTGAATCAGGTCGCACACAAACAGATGCATTAACACAGAGCGCTGCACTCTTCTGAGACTCCTCAGACGATTGGCAGTGCACTGGGCTGTTGATAGAGCACTGGCAGCCATTCAGCAGACTGTTCAACCTCGCATCAAACACTCACCAGCCCATCTTTCTTTCATGCCTCTGCAAAAACTCTGTTTGATCTGCCTTACAAAACACCCTTACACACTCATGTGTAAGATAAAAGTAATTTATCGACGGAAATCTATGTTTGCGCTGTGACAATCTCTGAGAAATATAATGAACGTGTAGTGTAGTGCGGGATCAGAGGTCAGATCTCACTGCAGGTAAACATCACTGCCGATTTATTCTTTCATGCCCTCCATCACAGTCAAGCCCCTCTGAGGAGCCATAAAAATCTTCTTGTTTGTCAGCAGAGCCAATTTTTTAATGCGGACGTTCGTTCCCCACAGCCTATGTGCCAAAAGCACTACACTCCGCACTCAGAATCAGTAGGAATGCATTTTTATTTATTTTTTCGGTCAGGATGTGGGAGTTCGATAAAGAGAATCAGTTATGGGTGAGATTAATGTGTTTTTCAGTGTTGTGTAGCTTGGGAGGGGGAAGGTTGTTGGGTTTAGGGCTGGATGATATAACTTATTGACATTTTTAAGCCTTGTTATAGCTAAAGTCTAGTTTGATATAGCTAAAAATGTGATATTTTGATATATATATATATATATATATATATATATATATATATATATATATATAAATAAATGTTTTGACATTGTTAATATATAGCTTTAGAGGCCTATTTATGTATTTATTTTTAAATAAGGACCCATGATTTTGTCCAAACAACCACTGCTTCCTAAATTTAATACGGTAAAAAAAGAAAAGAAAAACAATTACTGATTTTCACTAAATGAACACAAGAAACTATGATGTTTGGTTCATGAAATTTATTAATTAAATAATACATTGTGATGTACAGCAATATTTACCTTCATACCTAATATTTTAATTAAAAAAAGAATACAGAAAAAGGCAGATACTTCCTGAACATTTTTGAGTGATGACACAAATGAATAGTTGAATTAGAAATGATTCAATGAAATGTATTTTAATTAAATTTTGAGTTTGAATTGAATCACATAAAATAATTGAACCTACCAACTCAAACAACATATTTAATACTTAAATTTACATCACAAACACTATTCAAACCATAGATATCTATACGTAGATACCTAATTTGCAGCTGTTTCTATGGACTGCGATATGTCCTTGCGTCCAACATATTGGATGGGTCAAGAGCTGTCCATCAACACATGAATGCAAATTGACAGATATGGCCTGCAAAATTCTATTGTCTTTCCAGCCAACTTTCTGATTATCTGATTTTCCATTAACATTGGGGAATATTTTAGATGATATAAAAAAATAAATCCTGACTTCACTTCTAAAATGTATTTATTGTTTTTCCATTAGGAGACTGTAAAAAAAGGTCCCCTCAAATAAATCTGTTATGGAAAACATACTGAGATATAGCACCCAGTAAGTACAATTCATTAGATGATTAACTGTTTCCACACAAAAGCAGTTTATGCAGCAGCCTGAGGCTTCTTCTCTATTCACTTACATTCAAACAGCTCTTCTTGTTGACTGTTCCAAGATGGTGCAGCGGTTGATGTATCCAAACCAGCTGAATGAGGCATCTGAAGTATGTATGTATATCTATGGTTAAAACAGCTGATGTAACTCTCTCATACTAGAGTCACAAGAAAAGGAGGAACGACACTAATCTATGTACATGCTCTTTAGGAAACTTTACCAAAATAAAAAAATACAGTAAATACAAAATTGTGCTTTGAAATCATCACAATGTTGCTTCTATTTATATACAGCAGCCAGCAAAATCATCTCAGATTTAATGTGAATATACAATATAGTCCCTAGCATTTGTTAGAACTGAATGTTACTTGTTCATTCTCTTGTCTGTAGTCATTACTGTTGGTGGTCAGATCGCTCATTGAGTGTGGGCTGGGAGACCATCTGTTAGTCTCGTCTTCCACTGTGACCCTCAAAAGAGCATTTCAGCAGAGTCAAAATCCTTGGCGCATCTGAGATGGTCACAAATTGTATTATAGACTTTCTCCGATGCCCCTTGGCTTTCCTATTCACCTGTCCATGTGAAGTGATGAGGGTGAGATCCTGCCTGCTGCACCTGAGACAGACACACACACACACACACACACACAAACTCTCCATAGACTTCCATCCATTTTATGGATTTTATACAGATCTATCATTTCTATTCCCTACCCCTAAGCCTAACCCTCACTGAAAAACCTTTTGGCATTTTTACGTTTTCAAAAAATAAAACATAGTTTAGTATGTTTAATAGGCCATTTTCCTTGTGGGGACTGCTGGCTGGGCTCCACAAGGTAGGTCATATTTTCTTCAAATTTCTTCAATTTTTCAAATATGGGGGCATATTTGGATACCATGTTGGTGTCTGCCTAATTTGGATAGCTTCTACTAATTTACAGATGAATCTGTGCCAGACTACTTTGATTGGATAGTTTGATTGAATTCACAGCCTTTAACATCGACATATAAAGATGAGCATTTTCTCTTTCCTTTTAAAAGTTGATACGCCTGTTCATTTGGCTATCCACAATCCATGATACAGTATACTGTTATTTGTATTTTATAATTTTAATTTATCATTGTTTCCCTCCTGTTCAGAACAGACTTGTAGGGATGCATATTTTTTTACGTGAATGAAAACAAGGCGCTGAGGTATAGACTTGCAGTCTTCAATGGTGTGTGCTGTATAAAGATCACTTTATTACTAGAGTTTTTTTTTTCTTCTTATGTTTCATCAGCGGAACAATCTAAAACATCTCAGGTTACGTAGTGTAACCCTTGTTCCCTGAAAAAAGCAGAACGAGATGCTGCACTGAGAAAAGCGCTTTGGGAAAAATCCTACATTGTGACCAGCTGTGAATATGTGTGTAACACGTCAATGAACATTGACCGGAATTAATAGCCTCGGCTGGTGAGATCATTGGATGCACCTGGGACATCCCAGTGAGGCAAAGAAGCGCAGCATCTCGTTCCGCTTTTTTCAGGGAACAAGGGTTACACTACGTAACCTGAGACGTTCCCTTTACAAAAAGCTTCACTAGGATGCTGCGCTGAGAAAAGCGCTTTGGGAACGAGAATACCCACGCTGCCGCACTGAGGCTGTCCGGACCCCTGCGGTTGTGAAGTGTGCTCACAAGAACGCGAGAGGTCTCAGAAATGAGCTTGAGATGTCGACTCCAGGACATAAGAGCCCGGAGTAGCATGAACATCCAAACTATAAAATGTGATGAATGTGTGCGGAGAGGACCAGCCTGCCGCATCACAAACTTGCTGCAGAGGGACCCCTCTAGCCAAGGCTTTAGAGAAGGCGACCCCTCTGGTGGAGTGAGCCCTGATACCTACTGGCGAAGCTTGACCACGCGCCTCGTAGGCCAGGGCAATAACATCCCTCACCCAATGCGACATATTCTGCTTGGAGGTGGCCGCCCCCGGTTGTGGCTCCCATGGCAAACAAATAGTTGCGCTGACTTATGCCACTGGCTAGTGCGGTGGACATAAGTCTAAAGGGCGCAGACTGGACACAGTCTGTGAAGTCCTTGCTGCTCCGGTGGGGAGCAGAAGGCTTAGAGAGATAATTGCCATAAGAAAAACCATCTTGAGAGTCAAAAGTCTGTCAGACGCTGACTCTAGAGGTTCAAAGGAGGTCTCAACCAGACCCTCAAGGACTATTGCCAAGTCCTATGAAGAGGTCATGGTCCTAACAGGAGGCCACAGTCGCATGGCTCCACGAATGAAGCGATCGAGTAGAAGGTGCCTCTGAAGGGCACTCCGTCCATCAAGGCGTGGCAAGCCTAAGTGGCGGCCACATAGACTCTGAGAGTGGTGGGGCATAAGCCTGCAGACGGTTCTTCCTGCAGAGAGTCCAGAACTGAAGCGATCTGGCAGTTATCTGGTTCTGCAATATTAACTTTTAATAAAGGGAAACGCATACAGACACATCTGGGCCATGTATGCGCCACCGTGTTCAGCCCCAGAGGGGGGGACTGGGTGACTCGGGGAGAAGTATAGGAGACATTGTTCATAGAGGCGAAGAGGTCCTCTTCCGCCCTGAAAAATCTACCCAGATTTGTTCCAAGTGGAGGGAGCCCTAGCACTTAAAATGGTCTCGATAACCTCAGGAGAAAGCCCTGTGTACCAGAGTTGGTACCCAACAGGGGCCAAGCATGAGAAGGTTCCACAGTTCGTGCCGGGGATGAAATATAGATGTTCGGAATCACCCAAGGCGAGCCGTCGAGGGGAGAATTTAGCTCCGAGAACCATACCCTGTTCGGCCAGCGTGGCGCCATCAGTAGGAGGCAAGACCCTTGCTGGCAAACCTTGTCCAAGACTCCCGGGAGCAGAAAAACCAGGGAAAGAAACGCATACAGACGCATTCCGGGTCATGTATGCGCCTTTACGTCCAGACCCAAGGGGGCTGGGTGGCTCGGGGAGAAGTAGAGGAGATGTATGCTGAACAGGTATGCTGTTCATAGAGGCGAAGAGGTCCTCTTCTGCCTGGGAAAATTCTCACCCACTACCTCAGGGTGGAGTTTCCACTCCCCCGTCGGTATTTTCTGTCTGGACAGTAAATCTGCTCGCATATACGGGCATCCAGGGATATAAACTGACTTGAGTGACAGGAGCTGCCCTGGGCCCCAAGAAGAATCCGACGTGCCAGAAATTCAGCTGACATGGACGTGGATCTCCCTGATGGTTTATGTAAGAGACTACCGCTGTATTGCCTACCCGCACCAAGACATGGTAGCCTCAGGAGGAAGTATTTCAGGGCCAGAAATACAACCATCAACTCGAGACTTTACGTTACTGTGACAACCGAGCTGACGACCCTCCTATTCCCTTTAAGCTGGATGACCACTTAAGGCCGCTACCCAGCCCATCAGGGAGGCTTCTGTCATTAGCAGCCTGCAACAACGAGACGCACCTAGAGTGGGACCCAAGGTAAGAAACCGGGGTCTGAACCGCACAGAAAGGGAACGAAGCCTGTGGTGCGTAACCCTTATTAGCCTAGGGGATTTGGCCCTTGGAAGAAACCCCCCTGGCTTTGAGCCACAACAAAAATGCTCTCATGAGCAGAAGGTCCAGAGGGATCACTGAGGATGCAGTTGCCTGAGACCAAGTGCAACCTTGCGCTAGCCTGACTTCGCTCAGGGTATTCTAAGTGGACTCGATTCTAGCGGGAGACAGTTGTGCCCGCATTGAGATCGAACTCCAATACGGTCCCCCGAAAGACAGAGTGGAGAGAGGATGCTTTTCTTGGCGTTGAGCCTCAACCCCAGAGAAACAAGATGAGCTAAGACAATATCCCTGTGCTGAACTGCCAGTTCCTGGAACTGCGCTAGATCAGCCAGTCGTCTATGTAATTCAGAGTGTGGATGCCCCGGAGTTGCAAAGGAGCCGGCGCTGCATCCTGCATTTGTGAATGTGCGGGTAAAAAGGGCTAGGCTAAATGGAAGAACCCGATACTGGAAGGCTTCACCCCGAAAGTGAACCTCAGGTACTTCCTGCGTTGTGGCAGAACTTCTAAATGAATAAGTGCGTCATGAGATCGATGGTGACCTGCCAAATGTGATGTTGGGCTTGTGACACGACCGTCTCGATAGGCATCATCTTGGGCTTGAACACCCACTGGGCAGTTCAAGCCTTAAGATCTAAGGTCAGACACAACCCCCCACCCTCCTTGGGAACCAGGAAGTATTTGCTGTAATAACCTGACTCTCTCTCTGGAAGGGTAACACTTTCTGTGGCCCCTTTAACCAAGAGATTTTGCAGTTCGTTCCACAGTACACATGCCTGATCTGGTTTACGGTAGCTGAGACCACGGCGTTGAAACACAGAGGGCGGCATGCAAATTTAATTCTGTAGCCCTTTTCTACTGATCTTAGGACTCACGTAAAATATCTGGCAGAAGTTTCTATGCTGCCAGGTTCTCAGAGATGGGTATACATTTTTTAACACTTCCTGTTGTGGGGATGTCGAGTGTTCCGCGTCCTTGATAAATGCAGAAAGCAGTCAAACACCCATCTTTTTAATGGGAACCTCTACCTCCCGAAACACCGAAGGCGGCGGGAATAGAGAGGTTTCGTGGGGGTACCGGGAGGGGCGAAGTGGTGCACGCGCCCTGTCCCGAGGGGAGCTACCCCCAGAAGACTAGGCGCAAGACCATCAGGGTTTCTTTCTTTTAGAAATTAGGGTCTTGAGGTCTTGCTTTCAGGGCTGTTGAGGGTGACGAGACTGTCCCCAGTCACCGCGAGGGGGAGCACGACTCCCCATGCTTTGCTTTCGAGCCTCCCTTCTAACAGGACCGAGGCGGGTCTGGGTGGCCGACGGACCCGCCCCCTGAGTGCGGCGAGGAAAGAACTGCCCGAAGGCTACCTCGTGGCTTTTTGCCTCCTGGAACTTGGAGATAACCAAACTCATAGTGTCTCCAAATAGACCAGAAAGCGAAACCGGGGCATCAAGGAGGAAAGCTTTATCCTTGTCCTTGATGCCCGATAGGTTGAGCCAAAGGTGCCTCTCCGCGCTGACCAAGGCAGACATAGACCGGCCAATAGCACGGACTGTTTGCTTGGCCGCACGGAGATAAAGATCTGTGGCTCGACGAAGCTCAGAAAAAGCTCACTCGTCGAGCGCAGTGCCCGCACTCAGGTCCTCCAGCAGGTCAGCCTGGTAAGCCTGTAATACAGCCATTGTGTGCAGAGCAGCACCAGCCTGACCTGCTGCTTGATAAGCCCTCCCCACTAAAGTGGAGTTCATCCTACAAGGCTTTGTGGGGAGAGGGGGCTTTTTAAAAGACGATGCCGAACCCGGACAAAACAAAGCAAAACTGATGCGTGTCCCTCTCGGCAATAGAGCGTAAACAAGGGAATACGCATCGTTTGCTCTGATTCTCAGTCATTCTCTCTCTATTTATATATATATTTATAGAAAGCAGAGAAAGGAGAAAAGGTTCACTGTGCACTGCCTAACCAAATTCTAACTCCTGGCAGAGGAAAAAAGTTTTTGACAGGCTTGTGAGACACACACACACAGAATGAGCTCTGAAAAAAATAGATCTGACGACACGCTGGTGACGCATCTATTTATAGCCTGGCCACAGGTGCATCCAATGATCTCACCAGCCGAGGCTATAAATTCCGGTCAATGTTCATTGACGTGTTACACACATATTCAGAGCTGGTCACAATGCAGGATTGTTCCCAAAGTGCCTTTCTCAGCGCAGCATCCTAGTGAAGCTTTTTGTAAAGGGAACACTTTAAACAACCCATTGAAGAGACCGCAAATCTATACAGCGTCAATGTCATTCCCATCAAAAATATGGCACTAATGTGAATGAGGACATTAACTTACAGTTTATTTGTGTCCTTTACTGAACTCTAGTCCATAGATTGAGTCTATGCTTCATGTTCTTGTTTAAACTGATCTAAATTATCACATTGTGTGATGTAGTGTGTTTTGTAGTGAGAGCGAGAGAGAGAGAAAAGGATAGAGAGATTGAGAGCATGTGTCCTGTTTTGTCCTCATTTTCATGGTCCTCCATTGTAAATGGCTGTGGAGTGCCCTGGGTTCTCATAGTCCTTTATGAGTATTGATAGCTCTTTCTCTCCCTTTCTTTCACGTTCTCCTCCTCCCTCTCTGCCTCACATGCTCTCTCAATTTTAATGTTTTAAAGAGCAAACAATGTGATTTTGAGGGCTTTGTCATTCCCGTCACCATGGAAACCACGCCGGCTTCCATGAGGCCTGTTGTTATGGAAGTAGTGCTGTAAGTTAGTGGAGTGGAGGGCTGTGAAGGGCAATGCTGATCAGCTATCAGTCAGAAACCAGAATACTCATGCTTTGCTCATCTTCTGTAGCCTGTGTTTCTCCTGCTTCCATTTCTTAAGCTTAAGATGTGCACTGCAAAGAAGGCACAGAAGCAGCATCTGAAACAAAATATATAATGCAAAAATATGCGCTTACATATACTTTTTTATTAAGGCTCAGAGACAGCATAAATGCTTTTACATAGGAATCACAATCACATGAAACAATGTATCACACAGTGCTTCTACTTAGTAGATTTGCAATCATTATTGTAGTTTTAACATTAATAAAATTTAGATAGTGCCTGTTGATTCTCATGCACAGTTAATGGAAAACATGCTCTGCCTTTCATGACAACAGCAAAGGCTTCTCTAATGTGGCATTTTATTTACACCCTACTGAAAAATCCTAGCTGGTTTTGCATGATTTATATTAGTTTGCCCATTCTTGTTTGAAAACGATAAGGTAATAAAAACATAACCCAACCAGAAGCCCTGGATGACCAGAGAAATATGCCTCCTACTGAAGGCACGAGACACTGCATTCAGATCTGGAGACCGGGAAGCCTGCACATTTGCCAGGGCCAACCTGAAGAGGGGTATCAGAGAACCAAATATAGGTAAAAACTGTAGCTCCAGGACAGCATTTATAGTGCTGATCCCTGACGCATGTGGCAAGGCATTCAAACTCTCACAAACTATAAACACACCAACACATTCCTTCAACCAGTTACACCTTCCTAAGATGAGCTTAATAAATTATATGCTTGCTTCGACCAGGAAGACTCAGAACCTTCCATCAAAACCAAGTTACTTTCTGAAGACATACCACTCACACTCTCCATCAGTGACGTGTGCTCCACACTGAGTAGTGTGATTGCATGCAAAGCTGCTAGCCCTGGTGGCATCCCAGGCCGCATACTCAGGGCCTGTGCTGAACAGTTGGCTGGTATCTTCACTAACATCTTATATATCAATATTAGCCAAACAGCTAGATACATACCTCCCACAGAGCTGCGTGCGCACACGCAAAAAGCGAATCGGACGATGATGCATACCCAGGTGGCCTGAACTCCGCCTTAAATAGGTCAGGGACAGCAGCCCATAGGCTGTCACACCCATCAGTCATGTAACAACCACAAATAATAGGGTGGGTTCTAACCCGCCTTGTCACATATAGTAATATAGATACATGTGTATATATATTTGCCATTTTTGTACATGTAACTTCTGAACCTCTTTATACCTCATACCTTACCATGTCTCAGTACTACATTGTTCATCTGCACTATTCTCCATATCTACCTCATTCGCAACTGCACTTTACCTGCATTGAATTTTTTTTATAATACATTACACTCTTTGCCCTTCTGGTTGAATGCTATCTGTATTTCATTGGCTCTGTACCTGTACTATGCACAATGGCAATAAAGCTGAATCTAAATCTAATCTTAAAAAAAAAACAACAAAAAAAAAACAAAACAACACCGATTTGGAAATACCTGTTAATGTTCCACAGAGACCTATGCTTCCCTTGAGATCATCTTTTTTTTTTTTTTGCCAGACACAGAACTAAAACTACATCAGATCCACCTCTGATCTTGATGAGGTTAGTCAAACGTTTTATGAACCCTTGAAGAAATGTGTGTTTTAAGCACCTCTAGCATCACCAGACCTGCAAAAATAATGATTGTTATCAAACAGATTCCAGAATTCTTCCATTGGTTGTACAAACAGATAGTCTTGCACCAAACTCAGACCATTGTTTGAACCAATGTTGTTGTGCTGGGCTCGAAAGACCACTCGAACAAACAGAGGTATGTTTTCATAGTGCCACTTTGTTACACTTTTAGGTGAAATCATCCTACAAATGGATTACTTATACATATTGGAAATAATTGTAACGTTGAAAAAAAATGAGAATATGCCTTTGCGATTTTTGTTTCCTTTAAAGGTGTCATCTAATTTCTCTTCCTTTGTTCTAATCTGTTCTGTTTTCACCTTGTCAGAGGACTGGGCAGAGATCTGATCTGTGCATATGTATTATTGATTCAGGACTCCTCTCTGACCAAAGCTCATGCTGTCCTTCATCTAACTCGTTCTCTCTCTCACTTTCCCATATCCTCAGTCACTCACACACACACACACACACACACACACACACACACACACACACACACACACACACACACACACACACACACACACATACAAACATTCATTTTTGATTTCCAGATCGAGACATTCAGTCATCCCTTGCAACCATCTTCTGAGGGGAGACTTTGTGTTATCTTTAATGAAATGTCATGCGTTATGAAATGAAACAAATGCGTTAAGATACCGAAATATATAAACATACCCCGACTTAACAAACACAAATAAAAAAAATCAAAGACTTCCCAAATATCTTCATGACTAATATAAACAGTAAAAAAAGGAAAAGAAAAACGTATATATTTTTGAGCTGGGATATCTGTAGATTGGTCACATGACTCATTCTGTATATAACGCTGCACTTTATACCTGTCAGTCAAACAGTCATTATTCACTGCCCCGATTGGATGGAACAAATGACACAGAGTTCAATGAATCCAAATTTTCTCTATCTCAACTGACCTTGTGCCCAATAAAGCTGTCAGAATTCTGGGCCTCTCCTCTTGCCATAGCAGCAATCTACTGTAGTCCACTTATGTCCTCATCATCACACTCTCCACCTCTGTTTCCACTTCTCTCTTCCCACAAACCCTGCTGTTCTGCTGTCTTAGACACCTGTGCTGGGGTGACAGGCCACCCACATAAATCTGCCCCACCCTGTCCTCACCGACATAAGAAACCAAAATCCTTGCTCACTGCTCCCTGTTTCAAGATCTCACATTGATCAATGGAACAGTGTTGGGGAGCATACAACTAAAAGTAACCAACATTACTAACTTGACAGATGGATAACTATCATTAAAGAAATAGTTTACCTAAAAATGTAAATTCTCATCATTTACTCACCCTTATGTTATCCTGGATGTGTATGACTTTCTTTCTTCAGCAGAACACAAATTAAGATTTTTAGAAGAAATTCTCAGCTCTTTTGATCCATACTATGCAAGTGAATGGATGCCAGAAAGTAGAAGCTCCAGAAATAACATAAAAGCAATCCATATGACTCCAGTGGTTAAACAATGACTTCAGAAGCAATTTGATAGATGTGGTTGAGAAACATGGCAATATTTTAATGAATTTCTACTATAAATTCTTCTCTCTGCTCAGTCAATCTCCACTTGAACTTTCACATTCTTCTTGTATTTTTTGTGATTCACATTATTCATGCATTTGCACCCTTACGGGGCAGGGAGAAGAATTTCTAGCAAAAATGACTTAAATATCTGTTGCTCACCCACACCTCTCATATCACTTCTGAATAGGGTTGCAACAGTATGAGATTCCCACGGTGTGATAACCGTCTCAAATATTATGGTTTCATGGTATACGGTATTACACAATTATTATTATCAGTTATAATGACCCTTAATGGAGTTTTTTTTTTTTTTTTTTTCCAATTTTAATTTACACTTAAACCAATTATGGGTATGTTTATAATTATGAAGCATGTGTAAAAAAAAATCCTTTTGAAAATAAATAGAATAAATAAGAAAGCTAACAGAATTTGAATAATAAACTGAATTATAAACATGATAAGAAAATAAGATGTAACTATAACATGTTATATAACTGAAGCATGTTAGTTTACATGTTAGCATAGCATGTTAAATTAACTACTAAATTAAAAATAACATCAGATGTGTGAGCTTTTAAAGTAATGTTCTATGATTAGGCTTAATAACAATTAACATATAATGTAGGTGCACAAGAGTGCCGCCAGACTGCTCCTGTCTGTACATTTAACAAAGTAGTTTGCAGCGGGTTTTCCTTCAGGACCCAGATTTTACATTGGAAATACATTGGACCCACCATAGTAAAAACATAACCTGTATTAAATGCATTTTGGGTCACATTTCCTTTTATGTTGCATAGTTTTGTTCATGGTTTTCAAGTACAGGGACATCCATCAAGTGACATTATTTTTGTTGTTGACATCAGCAACGGGTGGCGATAAGCTGAAACAGGCCACTGCGTTATGCTGAATGGGCCGCTACTGACTAAAGAGGGCTGCAAAATGGTGCTGCGATATGCCGAAGGGGGCTGTAAAATTTGTTGCCAGACAATGTATGCTTTTATTATTCAAATGCTACTTAAATGGTTGAAAAACTAAACTAAGATCAAAAGGGCAGAATATTTTTAAGGTAAGACCTCTAAGGGACAAGAGGCCAAGATTCCACTGTTGGGCCCTTGAGCAAGGCCATTTTTTCATATGTGAAAAAAAAAGAATTTCACTGTATATGTTCAAAATGTATAATGTGTGACCAAAAAAAAGGCTTTCTTCTTCTAAAGGCTTCTTCTAAGAAACTTGTAGATCACATAAAAATTACATATAATCAGCACATCAAGCTAACCGTTAGCCAGGCTAACATTCCATGGCGGTTAAAACAGTTTATCACTGCTTGGGCCTGCCTAAGGCAGTGGCATTTTTCAAAAATGAAGAGTAGCTGAACATAATATATCCAACATAAGTGTAAAACAGTTAAAGGATGGGAAAGGAGGAGGCGAGAACCGGCTTGACGATATAAATCATAGTTTAATGGAAAACTTAAAAGACAACACAAACACACATGACGGACATGTCCGCTAACGATCTCTCTCTCCCGCACAGCCCTCTGCAGTCGACCTTTAAACCTCACGGAGGCATAATTAGCCTAATACGGGACCGGGTGTGAAGGATCACGATCCGGCCCCGCCCTCCGCCCTGCCACAATAAGTTAAATCAAACAAAGTTAAGAAGATGATGAAAGAGATGATCCTGAGAGAGAACCCAGAGATGCTACCGTCTGATTACACTGGACCAAAACCCATCAGAGTCCGGTATAACCTGCTATTCTTCACTGTTCATCCATCAAACTGGCACAGTACTCTCATAACTGCCATGAATGGCAGCTGAAAAGGTGGCATCAGTAAAGGCAGGCAACTAACTCTAGAAGGTGTAAAAGAGATAAAGCTGAAGCCAACAGCCTTTGCCTGCTCCAAAACCAGACCAGACACCTCAGCATACAACAACTTCAACAGCTCTGCTTTGCTGTCAGACAGCTGGAGGAGAACAACTCTCGTTGTGAGACAGCTGTGAGAGGAGCTGAGGAGGGTGAGAGAGGAGCTGATCAAGAGAAATAAACACAGCAGTATGTTGGACAATCAACTGGAGGAGATGAGACAACAGCTGCACACAAACAATGAACACATCACAACCACAGAACAACAGAAGTAGTGTGTCAACACACAAACACACACCATCCCATCACCTGCAACACTATAGGTTTCTCAGGTCTCTCAAGCTTCTCAGAACTCCAAGAGAAAAGACATCAGCACCAGACAGAGATATCCACAGACCACAACAACATCTATCAGCTGCAACAGAGAAGAGACAACAGAACATCGTCATCCTCTGTGATTCTAACACAACCGCCTCAACCAGAGGTGACTGTTTCCAAGGAGAAATGTGAGGAAATTCTGGTGTCCCTCCTCTCGCTCTGCTTTAAAACTGTTGAGAGAAGGAGAATTGGGCACACCCTCTGGGACAAACAACTTCAGCACCAGGAGAGTGGCTGCCATAGCTCTCATCAACATGCTGAAACAGCTATAGGCACAGGTATCTACCTCAGTGTTAGAGTCATCTTCTCTACACTTCTGCCTCGCAGAGATGTTCCACAAAATAGCATTAATGCAGAAATAACTGATGTGTGCACTCATGCCGAATGTACACAGCAAAGCATCAGCACATCACTCATGAGCACCAATATGACCGTCTCCACATTCATCAAGAGGGCATGAGAATATTATCTAAACAATTGAAGATGTCACACTGAATAGCCCCCATAACACACCCTTGATCGTGAGTAGGGGGTGAGACAGATAGATAGCTATGCTGCCGCTGTCGTGTCAGGAAGAGGTATTGCAGACACAAGCGACGTTAGCCGGATAAAAAACATGCTGAAACTTTTATGTGACAGTCTATTAGGTTAATCAACATTCCTTGAGCAAATTCATTATTTCTTAATTTACGTTACTGTATCTTTTTGTTATACAATTTACATTCTAAGTTATTTAATTTAATTAGATAATCATGATATGATTTGGTCATGAATCATACATTCTTATTTCTGGTAAAATCACAAGCTATAACATCCAGGGTATGTTTTCTACTGCCTTTGGAGAAAAAAGCAAGAACCCTGATTTTATAAATATTGCATATTGTTCAGATATCATAATATTAATTGAGACACCTTGATTGATGAGAAGTGTATATATATATATATACCATCAGTGAAACACCCTCACATTAAAACAGAAGAGATTCAGGAGGAATTATTGTTTGGTTAAAGAATATTTTTTCCATTAGATTCAGCCTGTTGAAAAAGGGAGAACAATAGTTGGATGAAAATGAAAAAGGAGCTTATTTGTTCAGATGAGGATGCTTACCTGTGTGCCACCTACATCCACCCATATGAGTGACCTATTTTAGTGAGGAGATCTTCTCTACATTGCAATCTGATAACATTCAGTTTCAGGCTCTTGGCTCAGTCCTGATAATAGGGGATCTGTATGCAAGGACTGGGACACTTGATTATATTAGTTCATTTGGTGATAAGTGTTTTATTAATAATACAAATATACATCAAAACAAACATCCTACTAAACCACGTCTGAGCTATGACAACACGATAAACAAAAATGGAAAGCAAATTCAGCAGTTCTGTAAAAGCCTGGGTCTCTATATTGTTAATGGCAGAACAAAGGGTGATTTACCTACTGCTTCTCTCTAAGCAGCAGTACAGTGGACTATGCCATTACAGATCTAGACCAAAACAAGATAAATTACTTAACAGTGATACCACAGCTATCTTTCTCTGACCGCTGTCACATTGTCATCCAGTCTTCTACTGTCTTCAGATCAGGAGCCTAAACTCTATCACCTCTCAACCAGATTCGCCTGGAGAAAAGATAGTCAAGCATAGTATGAAGCTGATCTCCACAATACTCAGGTTGAGAACATTATAGATGTGTTTCTCTTCACCACATTTGGAGAAGATGATAAAAGCATTAATATGGCAACAAAACAATAAAATAAAATATTTTTCACAATTGCCAGCAAATCGTTGAAAAGAAAATCTAAATGATCAGGAGTAAAAAGAAAAGTGGTTAAAACTGACTGGTTTGACAAAGAAATTAAAATGTCAAGAAAATAACTACAATTGTTATCAAATAAAAAACACAGATACCCTTCAAACCAACAAACACGTGCCACCTATCAACAGTTTTTTTTAAAGTACAAGTCACTGCTAAAATATGTTGTCATATGTTGAACATATGACAACAAAGCTCAACAAGATTGAGGAAGCAGTTGACCGAAATCTATTCTGGGAATTATGGAACAATTTAAATAAGTAAAAAAAAGAAGAACAAACTCCCATCTGTGACCCAAACACCTGTACAGAACATTTAGGAAAATGTTATGCACAAAGTGAAATAAGACCCACCCTAAAAAATATGACCTGCCAACTACAGCAACTAGAATACATAATAAAGTGTCAATTAAATAATTTGGACACCTAAAGGAACAAATCACTCAAAAATAAAAAAATATCTTGTGGCTCAGATGGAATTTGCAATGAGATGTTGATACATGGCAGCCCCAAACTGAATGAGGCCATTCTCTAATGATTAAATTTGCTCTTAAAATCAGGACACTTTCTTGAGAATTGGAAAGAAAATCAAATCACCCCAATATTCAGACAAGGTTTACACATTTAACACAAACAACTTGGGCATTTCAGTGAGCAGCAACCTTGGCAAACTATTCTGTTGTATAATGAATAACAGATTAGTCCACATCTCTAAGAACAAAATACTTTAAACAACTGTCAAATTGGATTCATGCCAAAACAGAGAAAATCTGATCATATCTACCCACTGTCCACACTTGTACTCAAACATGTCCACCAAACAAATCAAGGAGAAATATTTGGTTGCTTAATTGATTTAAGAAAAATGAAAAAACAAAGCCTTTGATTCAGTTGGCATAACAGACTCATCCTAAAACTGATTCAGAGTGGAATAGGAGGAAAGGTTTATGATTTAATTAAGGACATGTACAAAGACAACAAATGCTGCATTAAAATAAACAACAAAAGAACTTGATATTTCAGCCAGAATAATGGAGTTCGTCAAGGCTGCAGCCTAAGCCCAACTTTATTTAATATTTACATAAATGAATTGGCCACAATGCTTCAACACTCCTCTAGCCATGGACTCAATCTAGAAGACAGAGAAATCAAATGTCTTCTATATGCAGATGACCTGCTGCTACTCTCAACTACTGAAGAGGGATTATGTGAAAGCCTCTAAATTTCTAGGACATTACTGCAGTCATTTGGCCTTACCAATAAACATGGACAAGTCTAAAGTCATAATTTTCAAAAGAAAAATCATCTTTAAGACAAAAAATATATTTTTACATTTGGGGGAGAAATTCTTAGCCATGTTACCAGTTACAATTATTTAGGTCTAACAATCTCAGCTTCTAGACAATTTGACATGACTGTAAAGGACCTTACAGACAAGGCTTGTTGGGTATTCTTCAGTGTAAGAAATAATATTATTAAAATGTAACCTGCCAATTAAACTGTGGATGAAAATATGTGACTATCATAAACCCCATCGCTTCTGTATGGCAGTTAAATCTGGGGACCCAAATATAGACTAAATTATGAATCCTGGGACAAAGTTCAATTGAAACTTTCCTCCTTACATTTTTTAAAAACATCCTGGGAGTTCACAGAAGTGCTTCTTACCTGGGCAGTTGGGCAGAACTGGGCAGATTCCCTCGCTTGACTGACATTCAATAGAGAGCCAGTGAATTCTGGTTCCAGCTATTATATTCTCTCCCAGAAAGTCACCATCACTATACGTTTATATACAGAGCGGCACACCCAAAGAGTGACCCTTTACAGTACTTAGTGGACAAGCAACAGCTAAATTTATCAATTCAATTCAGGCAGGCAAAATTAAACCAAATACAAAACACAACCCAAGAAGAATACATTCACCACTGGCAAAGCAAGCTCAAAGAAATAAACAAATAAACCTATTTCCAAAAAAATAAATACAAACAAGACAGAATATAAATTGGCATCATATCTGACCAAAATTAAATACCATCACGGGAAGCTTCTGGAGTTTGAGTGAGCACAGTCTGACTGTAGCGACGGGTCGGCAAAGATGAGCTGGAGACCCAGAGAGGACAGACTGTGTTCACACTGCACTCAAAGAGTCATAGAGGACTCACTTAGTGCAGTAAATATGAGACCATCAGAATAGGGCTGAAATGGTTAGTCGACGTTATCAACAACGTCATATTTACAGCTTTTTAGCTTTATTATAGTTCAAATAATATGGAAGCTGATCATGTAAGTAACTACAAACTCTGAAACTGGCATTTCTCTGTACAGTCAGTGCCTCTTCCATGAGTTGTGCGAATGTCCCGATCTAAAGAGGAGAGATTGAATCTGTACCCGGCTGACGCACACTCTGTCGCGGGGACTCTTATCCATCGAGGGCACTCGCTTAATGCAGCTAGATTATAACATGATGGCTCACGACTTCTTGAATCATAATATATGTCACTGTGCATTTCTTATCGTGAAGAAAATTGGCAATACGCAGCTCTATTAAGAAGAGAGAGTTTTATTTTTTTGTGAGTTAAAGATGGATTGACGTGAACAGAAAGGTGAGAGAGGGCAGTGTTCACCCCATTATACAATGCAACAAAATATGTTTTTGATTTGTTTTGGATTGGTTTCCAATTAAATATATAAAACTTAAAAAAAATAAAAAATACATTTACTTTAGGAACTATACTGCAGAAGAACATAATATTAAAAATACAAATATTTTAAAATATCTAAAAATATAAAAAATCAAAAAACTAATTTGAATATAATTATATTTTGTCTTTACTGCACTCATAGAAGTGTACTCACAAAATACACTTATATTTAAGATACTGTAAAGCAGTTCAATGGAAAGGAGGAGGTGAGAACCGGCTTGACAATATACATAATAGTTTAATGAAAAACTGTACCAAAAACACACAAACATAAACACACAGAGCAGCTGCCTGTAATTCTCTCTCTCTCTAGAACTGTCGTCACCAGCCGCCTTTATCCCTCTCGCGCCCCATCAGGCTGATTGGGGACCAGGAGAGCGTTGTTCTAGCCCGGACCCGCCCTCCTTCGCTCTACAGATACATTATCTTAAAGCAAGTCTAAATATCTTATTTGTTGCTTCTCAAGTAAATGTATCATGTTTAAAAGGATTTTTAGACAATTTTAAATCGAAAACAAGATAAAACACTTGATAACTATAGAATTGTTTTGCAGTGAATTTCTTTACGGAATTAAACTTAATAAAAAATAAAAATTCCCTTTAATTCAGTGAATGTCATTTAGAGGTATTTTTAAAAGAAGATTTTGTCCTCTTTATTTTTAGTAAGCACGTTTAGTACAACATTTTAAGTCGGGCACAAGCAGAATAATCGGTTAGTAATTGTTTAATTGTCGCAATAATCGCCGGATAGTCAAATAATCGTTCTAATAATCTTTAGATTAATCAATAATCAAAATAATTGTTAGTTGCAGCCCTACATCAGACACACATATTTTAAAGTCATAGGACAGTTACTGCCTGTATTCAGCAGAGTGAGTAATGAGGAGAAACTTTTGTATGTCGTAGGAGAGAACACTGAATGTATAGATTTATCAGCAGAGTATGTGTTCTCCTGTCATGATCTGAGGGATAGAGGGTGACCCCTCACTAAATACAGATAGTGTCAGTTTAATTTACTGTTACTTATGTTCTCTGTACTTACTTTTATTTACATTTTGTACTTATTATCATTAGTAGTATTATTGATAACAATAGTAATAATAATAATAATTTATTATTTTACTTTGTTTTGCATTTAATACATATTTTTTTATTGTATATTATGTATTTATTTTTTGGTTAATTAATGCTTTGGCAACATTGTACATTGTATACAGTCATGCCAATAAAGCTCATTTGAAATAGATTGAGAGAGAGAGAGAGACAGAGAGCAGTATTTGTGTTCTCTCTCTCTCTCTCTCTCTCTCTCTCTCTCTCTCTACACACACACACACACACACACACACACACACACACACACACACACACTCTTGACTGCATCCTGATCCCTGAACACCATGCATGGTGCAGTTATAAATCTGTTACTCTCTACTGCTCTCTCGTCTCTTTGCTTATCCATTTGTATTAACATTGCATTAACATTTATTTGCTGTGGCACATGTGCATTTATTCCTTTAAATTTAATTTGGAAATTTTTTGGTGACATAAATTATACCTCAAATTGTGCAGCTTGTTGAGGAGAGGTTTTGTCTTTTTACTTGGCACCTGGGAATACAATAGACCTTCACTGAATGAGGAACCCCAATCCATGTCTAAGAACAGAAATTTAGGAGTGGTCTTTGACTTGGGCTAGTTAGCAGCCACCTAACAACCCCCTAGAAACCACCTAGAACACCTTAGCAACTGGATATCAACATTTTAAAACCCATTCAGAACTTACCGACCATAAAGCAATGTCCTGTCAACCCACAACTTGCTAGAATTTTGGTGCCTTGTTTTGCACAGGCAAGCACCAGTCACATTGGCTTCAGAAAATAAAGAAATATTTAACATATAAATATAATACTTCTTTTCTCTTCTCTTCTTTTTTGGTCTGCTCATTTCATCCACTTTAATCTTTGTTTCATAGAAAGATAATTAAATGGTTTGGTAGTTGCACCCCCCAGGGTATGACAGACCACGAGCCAAGGAATTTTTTTTTTGTAAAGATTTAGAAAGTCACTATATGCACATTAATCTCTCTCTAGCTTTCTACCTCTCTCTCTCTCTCTCTCTCTCTGTATTTCTCTCCTCCTTGCAGTCTACACAAGCATAGTGGCCTGCCTGTTCCTGTCACAAGCAATTAATCTGCCCATTGCTTAAGTTTATTGATCCGGCTGAGATCGGGAATGTAATCTATTCAGTTTTCTAAAGAGGCAGATTTAATGAATGATTTTAACCCATGTTTGCAGGTATGTAGGAGGCATGGGAAAAATCAATTCCTATGTTAATGTGTTGCCCTGTTCCGGGAAGAATCCTGGGTCTTGTGCCAGCAGCGTTACTGGATGGATGGTCAGTGCGTGAGTGCTGGAATCACAATCTACTTCCTCACCGGGATGGAGGAGATGGTGTTAGGAGCCTATCGAGGCCAGACCTAAATGGAGGAATGTATCATTTTTAGTTGGAAACGGAAGAATTTTGAGCAAGTGTGACTTTGTATGGGTGAAGTGGAGATCTGGACAGGTGCCATGAGTGAGTGTCACTGTGAGCCGCTATGAGTCTATACGCAACATACAGACCACTCCAGACGCTGTTCAGAGTATGATCCTTATTCCTCTGTTATCCTTTCCTCTGAACACTCTCTACTTCCTCTTATCTGTCTGCTGTATTGCACCCATCCCATTAGCTCTCTTTAAACTCATCCCATTATTTCTGTCTCTCTCCATTTCACCACTTTAAACCTAAAAATGAGCACTTTAAAATCACTTCTAAAAAAAGTTAAGCAAAGTTTGAATTTCACAGACTATATTCTTATATAATCATATTTCAAATTCTATTTTTTTTTTTTGTGTATATACTTATATAAGAATATGGATGGATGGACGGACGGACAGACATAGACAGATTTGTATTAGTGCTGTCAGTCGATTAAAATATTTTTAATAGATTTTGAAAGTGCTAAAATGTGACTATATATACGTTTCCTGTCAAAATGCATTTAGTTCCTTCTTAGAAAAGAAAACCATATGTAACAATAATGTTATATTAACTATTTAATATTTGAGTAATAATACTGAGTATTAAGATAGGAATGCACTAAAATAGCACCAATTCAAGCAAAATTTTATTTAAGTATAAGTGGGAGGTAAACATATAATGAAATATCTGGTTCCTGTAGTTTGCATTTTTATTGTGATGGGCATTTCATCTCTTAAACCTTCATTCTCCACAATATTAATAGTGGCTATCTACTTTGCTACACCATTCGTGAAGCCACATTTACTATTTACCGCTTGAAACTCCACATGAAAAGCGCTTGCAGAGAGCATCTTGTTTTGCTTTTAGTGCTGGAACTGGTTATATAATGAAACTTCATCTGAATTGTCTGGAACGCAATGCCAAGGAAATGCTGATGCTTTGCTCCAATGGGTCATGTTAAAGCGGCTTATCACGAGTCCCATATGAGTTTGTTTTGTACAAAGAATTACAGTTAAATTTACAAGAGGTGTTCATTGACACAAAATTGCTGTTGTGTGTGTGTGTCAGTGTTATGAAAAAAGGGCAAAGTTTTCACCCAATTCCAACCAGTGTTCAGCACTCACATGAAGCTGAATAAAATGTTTGATTCGATTGTGAAAATTGCTAAATGTGTTAATCGCAATTAACGAATATTAACTCATTATTCTTTTTAAATTAAGTGCATCCTTCAACATATTAATTTTGACAGCTCTATTTTTTTGTTTATTATAATTTTTTAGATAATGTGTGTGTGTGTGTGTGTGTGCGTGCACGTGCGCGTGTGTGTGTGCGTGTTTGTGTGCACACGCACTTGCGTGTGTGTGTTCTGATAAAGAGCCACAGATAGCTGACATTTCTGATTAGTGGATTTGCTCATACTTCAGATTTCGGTAACACTTTACAATAAGGTTTAATTTGTTAACGTACTAACAATGAACAATACTTAGTATGTGTTTATTAATCTTAGTTAATGTTAATTTCATCATATAGTAATACATTTTTAAATCAAACATAATCATTAGTTAACATTAGTTAATGCTATGAACTAACATGAACTTAAAAAGAACAATAGTATTTTTATTAACTAACATAAAAAAAGATTAATAAATGCTGTTATAAATATATTGTTCATTGTCTATTCATGATAAACTAATGCATTTACTAATGTTAACAAATTGAATCTTATTGAAAATTGTTACCCAGATTTCATTATCACCCCACCACTGATTGATCAACACAGTACTCATCACTCTGTATTTAACACATGCTGCTGTGCTGACACATAGGTGTAAATATTCTGGCAGTAATAGGCGTGTCTTTGCAAAGATATGATACACTCCAGCACCCATGACACACACAAACCCACAGAGGGCAGTTATCAGAGCAGACCTGCTTTAGAGTGTTCACTTTGTGTTTTTGTGTGTGTTAGCACTTCTGTGTATACCTGCCATTTTGGTGAGTGGATCTGACATGTCTTTCAGCAAAGGAGCATGAATGTTTTTTATTCTTTATTTTATATTTTCTCCAGCATAGAATTAATAATGCTAATTCACTCACTCAGACAAAGATAGTGGTAAAGCACATTACTTTAAAGATTAAGAAACAGTATTGCATTCCCTGTAAGGAGTTTTTATTTATTTATTTTTTTTATACTGTATATATAAAATTGATTGCTGATGCTTCAGACTGATTGGATAGGCCACACTCATTTTTTTTTTTTTTTATATTGATATTGCCATTTTCTAAAATAAATAACTACTCAAGGCCTTGAGTTACAGTGATTTTTATTGTTTCATAAAGTTATTTTATTTTAATAAATTTTTTTATTTTTCTCAAAGTAAAATACAATACTTATACAATAAAATAAAAATATTATTTAATAAAATATAATAAAATAATATAAAAGTATTTTATAATAACAATCTATTGTATTTATAGTGAGGTAAACTATAATACAATTTATAAAAAATATATACAATATTATAATGTTAATTATCATATTTATTTTAATAATTTTTATCAAAATAAGCTCTGTAAACAGCAACCAAGAGTGAGGGGACTGGCCCATGCTTTTTAGCCAGTCAAAAATCTAGCCACATAACAACTCTGCCAGTGAATTAATGTGCAAATGTTAGATTGCTGACATCGGGTTGGCTGACATGTTTTTGGAGGATTGGGTTTTAGAAAGAGGATGGGTTGTTGAAGTTAGTGAATTGAAGGGCATTAGCAAACTGACTGAAATTGCTTATAGCACCTTTTACCAAACACATTTATATGTAATAAATCACTATAACTCCCTTCATCTCATGTAATATTGCTGTGTTGATGTATTAATAGGGTTTAGTATCTTTATTCTTGTAGTCTGCAAAGGACATGTACGTATGTGTGGAGGGAATGTGCTGATGCACAGTAGGAGGTGAGACAAGAAACGTGAGTCTGTTGTCTGTTGCGAGGCATACAGTACATCCATGTCAGTGCAGGGCTACAGAATTCGTTATCAGCTTCACAAACATCAGAGTTGTTCTCTGTTTTAAACACAGTCTCTTTAACTTAAGTCACTTTTACATGACGATTGTACTGCTCATTAATTTGCATATAATATATAAGATGTATAATATGACGTCATGATATTCATTTGACATTGTCTCATACTGTGCAATTTAATATATATAGAAATATACAGAGTAAGTCTCCCCTCCATCGTATTTTTATTTTTACAACAGCAGTGCCGGTAATCACTGAGTGAGCTTTGAAATGCTTTCAGAGTTAAAGGGGACATTTTCTAACTTTGAGCATCATAATAAAACATTTGACCAGGGGTGGGTAGTAACTATATTAACTCCATTACATTTACTTGGGTACATTTTAGAGTAGGTTTACTTTTCAAGTAAATTTCTAATGAAAAGAAAAATTACTTTTACTTGATCTTCTGTACAATGGTCGGCATTCCTGTTGTTACAATGCTGGGTTTAATTTTAGTTGATGTGTAATTTATTGAGAGATTATTAAATGTGAATTATATGACAGCGGATGTCCACACAGCTGCGTGTGCTGTCACAGAGTCCATCACTGCTCCAGCTTCAAGCTCTTCAAAGTGAAACACTTTCTTCGCTCCACACAAAAATGATAGTTTCGGCATTCAATGCCTTAATATAACACCAGGACAAGCTGATAGTTCACAACTAAAATCTCAGAACTTCGAGGTAAATTGTGGCTCTAATGTTAACACTGGCTTTTCTGTGTCATGGTGATGGTCATTTTAAGGGTGATTATGTTAATATGGATTCTTATGACATCAGTTTTTGAGTGTACATTTTTAATCAATGCAGCAAAATATCAGTGCGCTTTGTCCCACGTACCGCATGTCATAAGTAGTATTTAAGCATTTACCCCATGCCCTTGCGGGGGTACTGGCAACTATCACTGGCTGATTAACTGTATAAATCTACGTAAACTTCCAATTTAAGTGATAATGCCTTTTGTTCTGCTGTTGACGTAATTCACAACTGGAGCGTGAATATACAGCATTTCTACACGTGTAAAGCGAGGGGCGCAAGGCGCACGCGTGAAAGATGTGTGGACATGAGACGATCGTATGGCGAAGAGAGTGGCTGTGTCCGAAATCATTCATTATTGTATTTATTTGTTTTACTTTAGTTTCTTTAAACTCTAGTACAAGCTGGGTAGCATTTCTGGGTGCATAGCGCCCTCATCCGACCATAAACAGCACCAAAGTTATCATAACCTACATATTTTAACTGAATATTTAAATCATGAACATAATTATAATTTCCACTGTGTGCAGTCTCCTAAATTAAAATAATATCACCTCAGTGAATTATTTACTAAAATAAAGAATTCCTCATCTTAATGGCAAAATTCTGTATAAATATAAATACAGAGTATTTATAAATGTATCTGTATGTTTTGCCTCTCTATATTTCATGATGTTATTTTAATCAAGTAATGATTTGTCAAAAAGTAATTTAATTCATCAGCATGAAATAAAACATGGCAGGATTGAAGGAAGCAGTAAACTCCCAGCTTGTTCTTCTTCCCCGCGGAGGATTATGGGAAATTAAACGTTGTCTAAATAGACTGCATTGTGGGCAAGAATGAGTGAACAAAAGTAGGGAACGAGTGGCACATTCAGAATTCAAACACTCCGGTGGACACTCAAAATAGTGCACTATATAGTTGATAGGTGGCAGTTTTAGACAGCGAGTGTTCCACGACTGGGGTTGGTGTCCTATGCAGGCTGTGTACTCTGCAGTACTACTGTACAGATCTAATGATGTAAATTCTTTCAACACTGAACAGTAACTACACTAAAATAAGAATCCACGCAGGACTTTAAAAAAACATTTTTACGTTTTGACATGCCTTGACATTTGTATTTTTTTCAGTTGCTTAAAAACATATTAATGGCTAAAGTCTGATAACACTGTATTCAGCACAAACTGGGCTACAATAATATTTTAGCAACATGTATGTACAGATTTGTATTTTTGAGAAAATATTGTTTATGTGTGGTTTTTGAAAAAACTAAAATGTTAAGTAATTGAAATAAGGCCATATAACACATACTAAATATTTTTTTTCCACAAGCCTTTTGAGAAATTGATCTTGTAGCCTAGAGTTTTTGCTACAAAATGATGTGAAAACCATCTTGATCACTCATTCATACAAAACAATATAGTAATTGAACTTTTGTAAGACAGTTTTAGTGTTAGAAAGGTCATATGCGAGGAGGCGTGAACTATCATGAATATTGAGGTTATTCACACCTGAGGAGACAAAAGACCCCTCCCCTGGGCCTATCAATGAGAAATGTGACAGAAAGAGAATGAATAATGACTTAATGATCAAAATCAAGTTTTAAGTTAAAAGAAGTAATCTGACTAAATATTTTCTTTACATAAAGACTTAATTTTAGACCTACAATACCGTTTAAAAGTTTTAGATGTCTCTTCTGCTCACCAAGAATGCATTTATTTGATCCAAAAAACAGTAAAAACATTGTGTGAACTACTTTTACAATTTAAAAGAACAGTTTTCTATTTGAATATATTAAAAATGTAATTTGTGATCAAAGCTGAATTTTCAGCATCATTACTGCTGTCTTCAGTGTCACATGATCCTTAAGAAATCATTATATGATGGTGATTTTCTAATATAGGCATATTTAAAGTGCATTTTACTAATTTACACCTGAACATTTTATATTATCATCAGATAATAATGAGGCAGCATAAACACTAGATAAAATATATTCTAAACATTCATATAATTTAAAAAATATGAAATAGCGAAACTGGGCATTAAAAAAACATGATCTTGATTTGGTTTATATTTCAGCATTATATACAATGTTCCTGTGGGACATTTTCATTTTTTTCACCATAATAATTGCTAGAAAGGTTTCCAGACCTCTCTTATTATTGAAAAATTCATCCAGATCTGAAAAGAGCCCTGAAAGGGATGGTTCACCCCAAAATGTTTTCTCATAATTTGCTCACCCTCATGCCATTACAGATGTTTATGACTTTCTTTCATCTGCTGAAGAATTTATCAGCTCTTTTGGTCCATAAAATGCAAGTGAATGGGTGCCAACATTGTTAGCTAAAATAATTAATAAAAACATAATTCAGCATAAAAGTAATCCAGTGGTTAAATCAATATCTTCAGAAGTGATGTGACATGAGAATGTGTGGATGAGAGAAACAAATCAGTTTCACATTCTTCTTCTTGTGTTTTTGGTGATTCACATTAAATGACAAAAATGTATCTGTTTCTCACCCACACCTACCATTTCACTTATGAAGATATAGATTTAACTACTGGAGTCTTATGGATTAATTTTATGGTGCATGTATGTGCTTTTTGGAGCATCAAAATGTTATCACCCATTCACACCTTGCATTGTACTGACCTACAGAGCTGAATTAGTCTTCTAAAAATATTAATTTGTGGTCTACAGAAGAATGGAAGTCATAAATATCTGGCATGGCATGAGGGTGAGTAAATGATGAGAGACTTTTAGTGAACTATCCCTTTAAAGTGATTGCTCAGCCACTATTTTATATTCTGTTATCAGACAGAATTTTTTATTATTACAATTTTATATTCCTGACCCTCCTGTAGTTCCAAACCTGTGTGACTTTCTGTATTATGTGGAACACAAAAGGTGTTAGACAGAATGTTAGAGACTGACAATATGGAAAAAAAAAACATTCACTGAAAGTAAATGGTGACCAAGGCTGACATTATGTCTAATATCTCCTTATTGTGTTACATGGAAGAAAGAAATTCATATGGGTTTGGAACAACAGGATGGTGAATGATGACAGAATTTCCATTAATAATAATAATAATAATTCTGTAATACATGTTAAATGCGTATTATGTAATGGAACATAGGGGGAGTTTATTAATTTGTGCATTATATCATTTCTGAAAGTAACATGTTTTAATTTCAAATGGATTCTTTCTTAATCTAACTGAAGTAATTATTTATTTTAGTACTTTTACTTCTACTTGAGTAAATATTTTTTTAAGTAATTTTATTTTTACTTGAGTACAGTTTTTGGCTACTCTACCCACCTCTGCATTTGACCTGAGCATGATGCATTGGAATAAATAGTCATGAATCACGTGAAAGGGCCTTTCCTCATGTCCTCTACCCTTTTGAGGGCCTGTTAACAGTGTTTACATGACTACAGTGAAAGATCAGTGCACATCACATTTGCAGGGTTATTTTATTAATGGTAACCTGATCTTCGGTGGGCCCCTGCACTTCAGTGATCAAACTGATCTAATCTCATCAGCCTTTAAAAACACCCACTTTTCCAACAGCTCTATAATACACTGACTATAAGTAGAATTCACACACACACACACACACACACACACACACACACACACACACACACACACACACACACATACACATGTTGGTCTACCTATCATTATGAGGACTTTCCATAGACATAATGACTTTTATACTGTACAAACTATAGATTCTATCCTCTAAACCTAACACAACCCCTAAACCTAATCATCACAGAAAACTTTCTGCATTTTTACATTTTCAATAAAACATTGTTTAGTATGATTTTTAAGCGATTTGAATTATGGGGACACTAGAAATGTCCTCATAAATCACATTTATAGCATAATACCCTTGTAATTACTAATTTGTAACTTACAAAATTGTCCTTGTAAATCACAAAAACGCACACACACACACACACACACACACACATATGTAGCATTATGTATCTTGTGGCATGTGTGGTCTGGAAGAGAGCAGGGCTTGACATGTCCCAGGTGCCCAGGGATGGGTCTGCAAGCCCTGGAGAGTTGGAGGGGCACCTCTCCACAAGGTTCAGCCATACTTCATGGCCCATGCCATGCCTCAGGCCCAAAGAGGATCTCTGTGATGGGCAGAGATAGACACCTGCGGGCGGACCTTGGGCCCCACAGGACCTTTTGATGTCTGACTCATACATACGGGCAAAATCACTCACCTGACACACCGCAGGCTCTCAGTGTCCAACATTGACCCACACAAACAGAGACATATAAATATGAACTTGGAGACAAACCTGAAGCGCATATAACGTGGCTTATCAGTTAGCACACGTTCCAAATCGCTCATCCAGATATCACCAATATCTTTGTGCTCCTGTGGATTAGAATCTGACACGCATCATATTCTGTTCTTAATTTAAGGACTAATTTTGTGACTTTTTTTTGCTTTTGCTGATGAAAACAGCCAATCAAATTAATTTAATGTATTTGCAATTATTGTGGGATTATTGGATAATTTTCTTTGTGTTACAACCGGTGCTCACAGTAAACTCAAACAGGTAAAAGTTATGGTCCACCTACCTGCCTATCGTTTGTCTAGTGTCCATACACCACCGCTAGTCCCATTCGTAACTAAATGTGTATGATTAACGTGGTTGTAAGTATTTTCTTTCTGTGTGTGTGTGTGTGTGTGTGTGTGTGTGTATGTGTGAGCGTGTATTTATCACTTTGTGGGGACCAAATGTCCCCATAAGGATAGTAAAACCCGAAATTTTTGACCTTGTGGGGACATTTTGTCGGTCCCCATGAGGAAAACAGCTTATAAATCATACTAAATTATGTTTTTTGAAAAGGTAAAAATGCAGAAAGTTTTCTGTGAGGGTTAGGTTTAGGGGTAGGGTTAGGTTTAGGGGATAGAATATAAAGTTTGTACAGTATAAAAACCATTATGTCTATGGAAAGTCCCCATAAAACATGGAAACACAACATGTGTGTGTGTGTGTGTGTGTGTGTGTTGTGTGTGTGTGAGACTGAGGGACAGTGAGCTTACTTCGCTCCAGGACACTGGGTCAGCTCTGCCGAGTTTTCCTCAGGCACTGGGCCAGCTCAATCTCTTGTGGCAATTGTTTAGAAAGGGGGTTTGAAACACTGTACGCACAGTCCAGAAAAACAAAGCAATAACTTGACATGTGGGTAGACGTCCTCTTGGTGTGCGTCACTGCTAAACTTGTCAGAACTTCAAAGGGTTGCTGGCTATCACACTGGCATGCTGGCATGCTCGCTCCATGTGCACGCTCTCTTCCTCGATGCTCAGAGCAAGATACCTTTGACACCACCCCTTCTACCTCTATATGGGCAGGTAAGCTCCACCCTGCCCCCCACTGTATGGGATGTGTAATATAGAAGTGTGGTGTCTCAACTAAAGTGTACCCTATCATAACATTTAGCATAAATATGTTATTCGCTTAATACCGTTGTAATTGCTACTTACATGAATGGTAAGAAAGCACCTACTTTTGAGTCAATTACTGTCAATAAAATTACTTTCATGTAATTGCAATTATTGTGGGGTTATTGAATATTTTTCTTTGTGTTCTCTTTGACTTTTAAAGCAGTAGCTTAGCATATGACATGTCCTTTGCTAAATGACCTGTAATCTCTACTTGCATTATTCTTGTTTAATTTGCTTGATGTATCCTTGACTTTTAAAACATTAACTTAATATATGAAAGATATTCTTAGCTACATGTCCCAGTTATTGCTACATGATATAAGTCACTACGGCAAGAAAGTACAGTATCTGCTAAGAACATTATTTAATGTTCTGGAGACCTTTTACTATTCAAATGTGAATTTTCTTAATTTATTTTGGATTTTCTTTTTATAATTAAAATTTATATTTAAATAAAAAAACATCTTACACCAAGTAAACCTCTACCATCTCATTTCATACATATAAACTGCTTTAAAGAAAGCTTCACGTGTGTGGGGCCTCACTTTCACTCCCACTAGATAAAAACACCCACATTCAGGGGTCAATCTCTTTGTCTAATGGCAAAACTGAGCATTATATCATCACTTGTGATGGATGCAAACCCCTCTATAGGAACGCCAGTTGAAAAGGTGGGAGATGAAAGGCCTCGCAGATGCTGCCGCTTTTGTCACTGCACACACTCTGTGACTTCAGACGCTTTTGTGTGGAGTGTGTGGGATATATAGAAGGCTGGAGATTGATTCAGACCTGTTGCCTTGCACCTTCACGAAGGCCATTGTGGGTATAGGCATGTGAAGCCTTCTCTGCTTAAATGCTTTGATTGAAAGAGAGAGAACTCCTCTGTCAGGTAGCTGAAAGCCTGTGACTGATCTCTCTCTTGCCTCAGGGCGGGGGAAACTTTGATAGACGGCTGTGTTTTTAAAATGGGCAGGCTATCCCCTAACGTCTCAAGGGCCTGACAAATGAGACATTAGCATGTGGCTGACATTCCTTGGTGATAGCTCCATGGGCAGGGTCTTTAAGTAAAAGATCAGTTCTTAGTGATGGTTAGATGTGGATGTCAATGGAACCTCCTCTTTGGCTAATATGTCAGTATGCTATGCAACAGTGTGGGCAAGTTGTGAAATTAAGGGTTTCTTAAAGGAGCCGTATGTAACAATCTTCATGTAATATTTGCCTTTTTTTGCCTATGTGTGACTGGCTGTTAATGCAACTTAAAAAATTAGCCCTTCTCGGACTTCCTAGGTTGCCTATTAAAGCCTGTAGACTGATTTTCATGTGAAGGGAGTGGGTCGGTTTTGTTGGGAAATCCAAAGGATGTGATGATTATGTGTGCTCCCGAGAGCCTTGCCTCAGTAATAGCTTCTCTTCCGCAATTCAGCAGTGACAACAGACAGTGTGCAACATTAGGTAACATTATCTTAGAGATGGAATCCAGAAAACGTTCTGCTCCCAGCACAACACCGACTCCTACACAAACTCATAGTAAGCCTAAAAAAAACAAAAAACATTTATCTACTTAATCTCATCTGGCTAAGCGGGAACGTGATTTTGGTCGAGCGAAAACTAGAGTGAACATCAGCAGGGCATTCGATTCCTGGAGGGACCTTTGTTCAATTTTGGGGATCAAAACCGACCCTGAATTGGTGTTCTTATTGGACAGGTAAGCTTATATAACTGCAAAGCATGTGATATACAGTGCCATAAGGATTGATCTGTGTAATTTTAGCTAACTTGATCTTGCCTGCTAACACTGATGAATTGCAAGTTACCTTGCTTAATAACTTTCAAATAATTTCAACTATCTTTTCTTTATAGTAAAAGTCAAGTATACAGGATATATTTAAGCAAATACGCTGGTTTCTTTTTTTATTTAAATTTGTATTGATTCCATCCACAAAAAACAATAAACACAACATAAAATACGGAATCAGTTATATAAATTAAACCTCTCACCCTGAACATCCCCCCACCTGACACAAATATGCATTACAGTGGTTTCTTACAATTATAATAAAAAACATTTTACTTTCAAAAAACAAAGAGTGCACATACACATCTAACAAAAAATGTAAAATCATAAATCCCTCTCAACTGCCCATCCCCGAGAACCCTCCAAAAAATCGAAATATCCACCCCACTTCCTATTAAAGAAATTCCACTTTCCCAACCTTCTATGGATCGCCTCCCCAAATGCCGCAACCTCACCCATCTCCCCGCACCACTCCCACTTCCAAGTCTATACAATCTAGCGGGTGTCCAATATAATTGATACAAAATCAGACGCACCCTTGAATCTCTAGATTAATCTCTAAATTTTTTTGAATCTTAGCTCACACTCCCTGCTCCAATACCAAGTTTAAATTTATCTCCTACAATTTCTTGAGAGAAGTTGAAGCTCCATCCCCAGACTCTGAATTAACAGGGAGTAGAACAATGATGCCTCACATGTAGGTCACCAAGCGTATTAACACCCCTCACAATCCACTCCGACCTGCAGAAAGGGGACTCACCAATACAGAACTTTGGCTTTAGCCATATGCGCTAGGCAACATTTAAATAAATGTCTGAATTGAACACTCTAGACACTTTTGTCCATTTTGTCCATGCGAGATAATGGGGTGCGACTTAACTTCTGCAATTATTTTAAGAGAATGGCTTTGTAATAGTAAAATAGGGGCAAAAACTTCAATTCCAAACCAGGGAGGGGCTCTCTCAGGTGGAAGTGACCAATGAGCTAAATGTCTGAGACCGAATGCTTAATAAAACAAAATCTTGGGTAGGACTAGCCTACCTTTGTCAACCAGCCTATGTAACTTATTGAAATGTAAACTGGGACGCTTTCTATTCCAAATGAAGGACTTTGCTATGCTATCAAATTGCTTCAGATATGAGAGGGGGAACTCTACAGGGAGAGATTGTAGTAGGAAGTTGAATTTTGGAATACAATTCATTTTAATAACATTAACCTTTCCAATCATCGATAAATGTAATGAAACCCACCTGCCAATATCGCTCAAAAAACTTTGTATTAAAGGGTCAAAATTAACTCACATAAATTTGCTGGTAATAAAATACCCAAATACTTAATGCCCTGTTTGGGTCATTGAAAGGCACCCGGCTGAAAAGAATTACTGGGCAGTACGCAGTCAGAGCCAACACTTCAGATTTAGACCAATTAACTATGTATTCTGGAAATATAGAAAAGGAATTTATAATTCTGTGGAGGCAAGGCATAGATCTAGAGGGCTCGGAGACGAATAATAAAATATCTGCTCAGTCGTCAGTTTAGGGAGTTCCAATGGTTCCACAAAGTTTCTAATATCTTCATCAGTAGATGAAGATGTAGAACTACAAAGATCAAGATAGAATTCTTTAAAGGCATTATTAATATCAATGGCCGAGGTAAAAATTTCAAGAAAATGGTAGCAAAAAAAAAAAAAATATAACAATAATAAAAGAAAGCTGAGACTGTGCAAGACCATCAGTGTTCACAAACCTGCTTTTGTTTGAACCACTTTTTTAGATTTCTTTGAAAAATGTTTTTGCATTTTCGGTTCAGCTCTTAGGCTGTTCCAAAGCAGTGTACCTTGAACAGAAAATGTGGATTGTGTAAATTTATTTTTGCTCCTTGGTACTGTGCAATTCTGATAAATTGTACCTCTTGTAGTGATCCCCTTACTACTCCGTTTTGATATGAATTGGAATATGATATCTGGAGCAAGAATACATACACATTTAAAGACCATTTTAATGAGAGACAAATTTATAAAATTTTAAAAGCCAAGCAAACTGTATTTTTGTAAAATATTACTATGATTCCATCTAATTGGTTTCTTGTAAATAATGTTTGGTGTTTGTTAATATATAGATCTCTTTGATGGTCAGTTGAGAAACCTGACTCCAGACCATTGCATGCATGTATAACTTAGCTGATTTTTGGGGAAAATAATGTCTAATTATATAAAAAATTATAATCAGATTGTTCTGATTGTTCTACACAGACTCTTTACATGCACATCAAATTTCAATTGAGAATCTAAAATAACAACTAAATATTTAAAATCATTAACTCTCTATTGCCTTTTGATTGATCTTAATTATAAAACCATTAATTTCCTTCCTTCTAATAGCAAAACACATTGAGACAGTTTTTAAATAATTCAAGGTCAAACAGTTGTTTTGCAGCCACTGTGACACGCCAGACATTTCATTTGTTAATATATCTGCAGCTAAGCGTGGAGTTTGTGCTGATACATAAATTACTGTGTCATCTGCATATAACTGACATTTAGTTTCCTTAAAACAATTTGGTAAATCATTGACATATAAGGAAAACAACAGTGGACCTAAAATTGAGCCTTGAGGGAGACCCATCTCATTGTTTCGTAAAGATGATCTTGAATTATTTATTAACACACTGATCTCGAGATTTTAAATATTATCTAAACCAATTTATTGTCTGCTGGGAGAACCTAAACAGATTTAATTTATTCAGGAGTATTTCTTGATTCACATTATCAAATGTCTTTTTTAGGTCTATGTTTATCAATATAATGACTCCCCTGCTCTTACTTCGCAAATTTTTCAGCTTCCTGCAAGGAAAGATGTGTTTCTTCAAGAAACACTAAATCACATTTCTTACGTTTAAGAAAACAAATAACCTACCTTCTTTTTATGGGGTGCCCCAGCCCATTCACATTCCACGTGGAGAGAGACAATCCACTCATATTAACATTTAACATTTTGACATAATAGAAAAAATAAATTGTGTGAAAAACTAAATTATAAAGACAACAATAAAACCCCAAACTTCCCCCTGAACAAAACAAATGACAGTGCCAAGCGTCGATCCCTCTAAACTCAAAGACATCGCTTGTTGTAGGCTTGTAGATATTTTGCGGTCATCCTTATCACTAGCCGGGAACTTCAGTTTTGATCTTCCATCAATGCAAAATATTCTTCAAAGGAGTGTCATTCCACAAAACAAACTCCAGCTGCTAGGCGGAACCAACAAGAACAAAAACAAAAAAATGGCGCCCAGCTTCCTCAGACAGGCAGAGTAAGTACAGCAAGTCAATCCACTCAAATGAGAAACACCAAATGGCTTACTCACTCCCATAAATTTTTGAAGGACAGTCCTTGATTGGGCCATAAAAATACTAATCCTTTGTATTTATATTGTTTGGCCGGGAACATCAGTGCAAAAGCGATCTTCCATTTATGTAAAATTGCTTGCATTTCTTAAATCTATCATTTTTCTCTCTTGTCGAATTTTCAAAATCTGGGGAAAAAGAAAATGTTGTGATTCTTCCAAGATAGCTTTCCTTTGCTCCTCGTCTCACGTAACACAAGATTTTTATCGTATGATCTCAGAAAAAGCCAGGATCGGTCAGGGCCTGTCTTCCTCAGCAGATCTGCGAGCCAGGACTCTGTGAGCTCACTCGATTTCCAGCTTATGGCCTGTTATGTCAAGCAGACTCGGGAAGAGCTCATCTAGGAATTTCACCATATTTCTGCCCTCTTCATGCTCCTATTCTCAAGATCTTCAAGTTTTTCAAGAACGTGTTCCAAATCAACTTTGGTCGCCAGCAGATTATCAGATAATTCCCTCTCCGATGACTCCAGATAATCAACTTGCTTCTCAACATCTGCCACTCTTGTAACCAACTCATATAATTTTGTTTCCATTGCCATAAATGATCAACGTATTACACCGAGATATTTTAAGTCAGCAACAACTTTCATCAGCATCAAAAACATACTGGACAGTTGACACTGGATTTCTCCAACTGCACCATTCAAATCGAGTCTCCGGTCAGCAGGCCCGTCAAATGTTTCAGCTTGAGTACGTAAGTGTCTTTTAATATCTCCAGAGCCTGAGGATTTTTAATTTGTTGACATACTGACTTCAGAGAACAAATACGTAGCAGGGTGTATCAAATCTCACCGAATAATAAGACAAAAATAACTAAAAACTAGCAAAGTGAACAGAGCTCGCCATTTACACGTCCGCTCCTCGCATGGTGTTGTGTGACTCCAGTATGCTGGTTTCTTGATCTTAGTACGACATGTGACATACAAAACATACAATAATGCAACATGACAGTACAGTGCAACAGTAAACTGTCTGGTATAGTTCGGTAGTATGTAGCTGTATGTATGCTATGTTAGCTGATATGTAGTTTTAGTTTAGTCTCAAAGTTTGTAGTAAAATAACTGTATAATTTTAATTATGCTACCTCATCTATCAGCATGATGCCAGTGAATCACGTTCTATCTCTTTGTACGTTATGCCATTGTTTTGGCCGATGCTCGCTCGCTTGCGTCCCCATGGAGTGTGTGCACGAGCGCGAGCACAAGCTACAGGTAGCTGGCTGCAGTTCACTTAATGGCCAACGGTATCATTAATAACATGGGTTTCTGAATCTTACATACTACAACTTTAAGGATATTTAAACACACTCACACTTTCATCTCTTAATCACTGGTGAAAAGTTGGATTGAATCTACACTTAGTGCCTCAGCCACCCATGTCACCGTCACAATCCTGTTCTCCTCGTCTCCTCCCACGTCAGTCCCTAATTAGTAAATAACTCATTAGCATGAGGTGATTAATCACCTACTGGAATGACTTGTGTGACAGGCTGCTGAAATGCTATTTGCGTGTGTGTGTGTGTGTGTGTGTGTGTGTGTGTGTGTGTTTGTGTGTATAAAATTAATGTTACTTAAGATCAGTGTTAAGGAGACGAGGGATACGAGTTGATGAAAGAGCAATAGAGGATGTGTGTTCTTATCTTTCACTCAGTCGATATTTCTTTATTCAAAAGAGTTGACTTTGTCTTTGACTTTTCATGAAAGTGTGTGTCTTATAAATTACATTTGTCCTCCTGTTTTGTCATTTTAAATTATATTGCTATACCGTGTGTCCATGTGCTGAACAAATGTGGCTTCACAATCACAAAAAAGCTACTGAGTGCCATTCCTTTTTTTTTTTTTTTGCATATGGTAAAGTACCATGGTAATGCTATGTTTTTGGACATGTATAGTATCATGGTATAACCATGCTTTTTTGGATTTATACTTTGGTTACACAGAGGTTATGTGAACATTTACCGTGGTGGTACAATGTTTTCTTTTTTTTTTGGATATGTGAAACCATCGCATTGCATAGAAACTCATCTAGCTGGTCTGTCCCTCTGGTTTCATATCATCTAGCACCCCTGCTTGTGCTGAAGGATCCACAACTTCTGACTCATAATTCTACCTCCTCTGTCACGGAAGTCCAGCCAATAATAAGTGTCTTTATTTGCAAGGTATCATTATTTGAGGCCATACACAATCAATTACCTTATTTATTATGTTTTCAATGATGCCTCTCAATTGACCAAAGCCTAGAATTTGGTAGCAGTAAATACCCACAGGACATTCGATTTTCACAGAAAGAGTCAACACTTATCTGTTTTAAAACGTATTGGGTTTGAAAGTTTCAAAACTCTTTCCTAACGTAATTTTTTTTTTTTTTCAAAATATGTGGTTATGGAGAGCGTTTTCAAAAGTCTGTTTTTGGGGGAGGAAAATGTCTATCTTGTGTGTATAAGAGGTGTAATTCAATAAAGCACAATAAAAACAACAATAGTTGACCACTGTGCTTTACAAACTCTATGAAAGGACATAACAAAACATACATTACAGACGTCTCAAAAACTGTGTTGTACAACCGCAATGCAAGAAAAAGGGACATCACAGGCTAAGATTAATTAGAAGCCGGATCGAAAAGGTAGGTTTTAGCTTAGATTTAAATATCGCTTCTATTGAAACGATATGTTTTATGTATGTTTTGAGGGACACAGGTAAACTGTTCCACAGTTTTGGGTCTGCTATAGCAAAAGCACGGTCGCCCCTCGACTTCAGTCTAGACCTAGGAACAATCAATAGTCTCTGATCAGTGTAAACATATCAAGATCAATTTGTTTTTAAATGAAAATTGTTAGTGTGAACATGGCTACAGAATGAGGGTAGACACCACACACAGCTCTCAGACGTGCACTCCACTTCTCTTTTCCTCATCCATTACCTTATTAGTACTAATATGCATCTATTTGGAAACAGATATCAGCAAACAGATTTGCCTGTTTTGTTTTTTAGTTTTTTGTATTACCAGTCAAATTAGAATTGACTGATATGCATTTACTTGCAAACAGAAAAGAATTACCAGTCAAATTAGTTTAGAACCTATCACCTCTTGCACTTAAAGCAAGACAATTGTGGACACTGTCTTTTAGCCAATTTGAGGACTGAGCCACTCTATGGCTGACATATTATAACCAAGTCTGATACCCCTGTTCAAGGCTCTGTGAGCAATAACCTGTTTGCATTTGCCAAGTTATCTTGCATGTGTGCTCTGAGTTAGTGAACCCGAATGGCAAATGAGGAATTTCTCTCTGTCTGTCAATGCTCTGAAGTCAGTCTTATCTGTACGTCATGGGTCAATTGAGTTATTTGTCAGTGAGTCATTTGCCATGGAGGTAGATGTGCTTGGTTATGTGGAAGCAAATAGAGCTGTAGAGCTACGTATATAGAATTTGGAAAATGTGATTATAAGAGATTGTGTATTTATATGTTACTCTAAAATGATGGCTTACAATTGGAAATGGACTGTGTTGTACATATTGTACATATTGTTTTGACTCTATGTCTTTGTCATGCTCATAATTGACAAGCTCCTTGTTGCTGTGTACTGTGCATGATTGGCTGCATTTTGTCATGGGAATGCTGCCTTGAGTGACAGGCATGGGGGCAGGTTTGGCGAATGACAATGGCTAGCCTCTCAATGATGACCTATGTGCTAGTGTTGAGACTCATGTCAGGACTACATGACCCATAAGGCACCTGCTATAAGAGTGACAAGGTATTTGCCTGCTTTGACTGTTCAATTCAAAGCTTGTGTAAATAATGTAGCCAGTTTAAGGTAACACTGGTATAAAAACATTTTATAAAACCTCTGTTCTGCATTCAAGTATATTTGTTGGTATTCTAAAACCAATGATGAACTAATAATACCAGTATGCATATTTTGTTGCAATAATAGTCACTAAGCAGGTTTCTGTAATCTATACATATCTACATATAGGGCAACAGCTACAATCCGTCTTTCTGTCCTTGCTCATCCGTAGAGGCGACCCAGATGTCAAAAGTGCCTAGCGCAGCATTTTGCAAGGTACATGGGTCTTAGAGCATTGGCCGTCTATTTTCCCAAGGATATTTTTCTTGGTTGATACTTTTTCTAGGTTTTTTTGGTGCTAGGCTCCCTGGGCGCTTCCCAGGAAAGGTTAGCTAGTTTTTTCTTAAGCCTTCACTGGAAGACAAATGACTGTGTAAAACCTACAGGTCCCTTCACTGCCCATCCCATACCTCCTTTAGCTTGTTCAAATTCTCTTCATCTCACCCTTGACCAAAGGAAAGAGAGAGAGAAGGAGATGAATGGAGAGATGAAAGAACAGTGAGATAGTGCCTTGGAAAGGAATAGGTGTGATGTAAACGTAGTGTCATTGGAACTCACAGAATTGTGAAATCCAGTCCACCCTTCATTGTCTGAACTTGTCCTGCTCTTCCTGTGCAGCCATAGATACTAGTCACTTGCATTTGGCATTTCTCACACACACTATTAAACCACTTACATGCACCATCAAGTATCTAAATCATGTGTCCTGATATCTGCACAGTGACTTGTGCTTACTGTACATAGAGAGCGAAATCACTAAACAGTTATGACACTTTTTCGTAAAGAATTAAATTAACACATGCAATCCATTTTAACCAGCGTGTTAAATGTGCTGAAATAGTGTTTTGCCATATAACAATCAAGTCATTGTCACTTTCCATCACAAAAAACATGCCTCCTTTGTAGTGGTCGACGGATATATTGCAGAAGCCGATAAATCAGCCAACATTTGGTATTTTAAAATTATCTGCATCGGCCGATAAATTCCCTGTTTGACTGATTTGTTTCTTAAATCGTGATGGCACATAGAATCTCCTGCTTGCATGTGAAGTAGTAAATAAATCACAGTTTTGTTTTTACGTGCATCTTGTGTGCAACAGTCACATTTAAAAGGTCAAGCGTTTCAGAGCCATGACAAACACATATGAGCAAATTATGTTTAAATTGTTCGGGTGTTTTATTCTCACTCCTCTTCACAGTTCCTGATAAGTGTTAACTGTCTTGTGTAATGATAAAAAGGCAAATATCAATAACATTTCTAAAATTATTATTCTTGCATATAAGTATATATTTATATATTTATGCATTTGGCAGACGCTTTTATCCAAAGCGACTTACAGTGCACTTATTACAGGGACAATCCCCCAGGAACAACCTGGAGTTAAGTGCCTTGCTCAAGGGCCCAACAGTGGCATCTTGGTGGTGCTGGGACTTGAACCCCAACCTTCTGGTCAGTAACCCTGAGCCTCAACCACTGGGCCACCACTGCCCCACTGCCCCATAAGTAATAAACAATACAAGTTATTCATTGTCAGAAAAAGCAAGGAATTTTCCACATGTATCTCATGGAGTTCTGGTGAAAGAAAATAAACTATAGGCATCCTAGATAAACTTTTGATGCTACATTTCCACTGAGGTAAATGATTTTTGAAGTTCACAGATAGGGTGTTTCCTTTAACAGTTGAGTCGTACACCTCACTTTATTTAGCAAGTGTCAGATTACTGTTCTCACAATTCAATATAATGATGCATTTGATAATAATGTCACCTGTCAACTGGTGAATAATTTCATTTTATTTTCTTGCCAAATGCATTTTGTTCTTGCATTAAGCATGTTTAAAATGTTAAAAATTGAAAACGGATACAAATTTTGAGATGTTTTATTCCTAACAATAGCATGTTATTACTGTTTAATGTGTAATGTTTTCATGATAATATTAGTTTTGTCTGTGGGCCCCCCTCTAGAGAGGTCCACTGTTACTCAAGTCCACCAGTACCCCATGCTCGATGCTCCTGTATACAGTACCAGTAATGTATGCCAGATCGTGGTAGTCTGCTGCATCCTTCACAACCTAGCATACAGATGTGACCCCCAAGATTGGGAACTGTGCTGTGAGGATTACATTCAGCACAGTTTTAATTGATATGGGTGCTAAGACAATGCATATGCACAGAAATAAAAAAATCAGCAGCTGCAATTAATTATATGTGAATTTTATTTGTAATGTTTTTGGTGCCATACGACCAGGTCTGGTGAATATTTTTTCCATAAAATTCATGCAATGTCGCCATAGAATGTCGAACGTCAAGCATTATTATAGGGATGCTTACCTTGCTCAATGCCACAATGGTGAAAGTTCATGGTGATGGTCTCTTTTGGGAATGGGTCCAGCACCCTTCTGGCCACCAAACCTGAGACACTTCACCACACCATCCCACCTCACACAACCCTGTTGAAGATATGTCAAAGATAGTAATACAACCTATATTTTCTTTCCAAAAATTAACCAGCACACTAAAGCTCATTAAAAGAGGTCCTTTTAGGGACAGGCGCTAGGCTGAAAGTGACATTGGAGGCCACTGACATTACTGACTATAATTACAAGTTATGTTATGTGTGTAAGTACAGGTCAGTAATGCTTCTCAAAGCACTTTCAGAAACAAGTTAAATGTGCTGTAAGAATATGTGTATGCGAGTAAGCATGTGCATCCACGTCTGTTGGAAATGATGGATGGAGCGGTCAATGGAGCCGTCAGGCCGAGGGTGTACGTGTGTTTGTTTGAGTGTGGAATGCTCTCTGTATATTTATGCTGAGAGGTGTAAGTGCTGTGCTCTTTGTCAGCTCAGTGGGTCAGAAGCCTTTAGACTGAATAAGTTCCTTTAATACCGCAGGAAGGCTCTGTCTGCATTGATTATAGACAGCCCTGGACTGGACGCAAATACCGTCCATATCTGCTTCTCTGCACACCAGTCACTGCACCGCATCACAGCTCAGGGAAGACAGGTGCTATTCTACTGAGGTCAGGAGGAGTTATTGCAGACTGAAAATCTTCCTTTTTGGTGGTTTCTTTTGGAAATTTGACAATTTAACATATAATCTATGTATTCTCTGGCCAGTTTTAAGGCATTTACACTGGTAATTTGTTACTGGATCCATCCTTCATAACACTTAACATTGATTGCAATAATACTAATTAAGAGGGGACACTGATGAAACTCTGTATGATAAACCCTTGGTAATTACTAACACAATGTGAAGGGAGTCTGATATGGGCAAGCAGAGATGAATAGAGCTGACATCCAGCTGTCTGCTCTTCTAGCAGTGTGGCCTTCCAAAACCGCTCTCATCATTATAACTCTCCTGTCTCTATGGGTGGGTGGGTGTTTGTGTGTGGCCAGATTGCTTATTATATGTACTGGCAAGATCAAGTCCCTCCCAATAGTACTGTGAGCCCAAGGAGGGTGGGAGAGAGAGTCATTTGAGTAAAGTGGCTCTTTGTCCAATCTGGAAGTGTTAAACAGCTCTAAATATAGAGGCGTTGCAAATATAACCACGTGTGAATATGTGTGTGTGGGTAATTCAGGGACAGAAAGCAGATGAGATTGAAACTGTGATGCGTTCTAGCTGGGCTGGGTGACATCAGGAGGTAAGCTTAGCTGATCTGTTACCCTGCCCTCTGTTGGACAGAGTAGGAAGCATTGTGGTCTAGCTTCTCTCTCAGTGCCTGTATCTATAGAACTGAAGGCTTCACAATATTAACTTTAATCTGTTACCATTTGCCAATGCAAACTTTTAATTGTTGTCCAAAATCTAATTTTAAGTCAACATGAAATCAAAATGGACCTTATTTACTTTCATATGACATGTTCCTGGTCTTATTGTGCACAATTTAGCATTATTCCCAAGGGAAAGAAAAAAAAAAAGGTGTTCTTTGGAATCTTTTATCAAGATAAAATAAATTCCCTGACGACACCTTGACAGGAAAATTATGTTAACAATTGTCAAATAGCTATTTAGACATAGGGAGTGCATTTCACTCAGTGAAAGCATTGTTTATTTGCATGCGCTTTCTATGTTGGTTTAGCACCCGATTCACTAATGTTATTATGCAGATCAGGCAACAGTGCAAATGCACTCACAAACTCTGTGCATGTAATTTGAATGCCACAATTCTGATTTTGCAGACCAAGTCTAAGCACTACTGTATAACAGTGGAGGATCCAGAAGTCCCCCTCTATCTGACACTCTCACGGGACCGTATAGCATCACTCCAATTCAGTGTTTCAGAAAATGTGTTCAACTTCACTGTGTATCTGCATACACAGTATGCCACGTTATAATACTCTTCTCTATCATTTGATAATTGTTTGATAAATTTTTTTTGACATAAACAAAATAATTGTACACATACATCTCTTTTGAATAAAAGTTTTGAGAATAAAGTGTAATCTATAATGAGCCTAATTTACATAGAATGAAGGCATGTTTACACGACAATGAATGACAATGGCTTAATTTAAGGATTGTAACATTTCAAGGATGGGCAAGGAGGAGGCAAGGAGGAGGCGGGAACCGGCTGAACAGTCAACATAAAGGTGTAATGATATAAATGAACTTAAAACAACATAAAACACAAGACAAACACAGATACATATGCAGTGAGGCCACATGCGTCTCGCTCTCTCGCTAACTCTCTATCAGGCATCCCAGCTCCCCTTTATCTCACTCTTCCACTGATCACCTTGTTCAGCACCGGCCGTGCATCCTCACGGCCCAGCCACACCCTCCTCCTCGTCACAACCAAATTCAGTGCTGATTGTGCATGTTAAAACTAGATTGGGGTGATTATTCGGTGGCTTTACTAAACCCTTGCCAGTAGTTTTTAAATTGTAATTTAATGTCAGATAACACAATTCAATTAAGTTCATGAAAATAATAGCAAATACCAATAGATTTGAAAAAGAAATGTAAGCATTGGGATTCGTCAAAATGCCCTTATGTAAACTTGACCTTAAATCTTCATATCCTGGTCAAAAACCCTCCTCAAAAAGGGTTCCAGCAGTGTTTCAAGAGGGAAGTAGTCCTTCACAAATGACTGCAAAGTCTCGCCGTACATTTTTTACTCACTGAATATTTTGTTTTACCTTTAAACATTATGAAATAAAATGGTTTGCAAATGCCATTTCATGTTCACTTTGTTTGTTTTCTTTCTAAAGATGGGTGCACACTACGATTTATAATAGTCCTTTACAATTGTTGCTTGTCAGACTGTACGATATGAACACATTGAAATCCCCATGGCACACTGTGCGACATTATGTCAGACGATACACAACGTAGCTGATTGTAGTCCCAGTCCTCCCGATCAGTGAACGTGACTCACATTACAGGATTGCGGAATAGAAACAAAATTTGCCCACAACGGAGGAGCATGTTTATTTCTCTCTGAAAGTCAGAACATCAGTATTTCCATTGCTCCAATACAACTCCATCACAACCATAGGATAACATTTACAAGAAAGATGGATTTTGTCAAACAGGCCTATAATCAGACAGCTTGATCATAAATACAGAAAAGATGTCGAGAATGAACGTGAGTTTGGGATGTAGCCTACAGTAATAATGAGCTACAACATGGAAATATTCATTGTGGAAATAAAAGACTTCTCAGTTTACAGTGGAGAAAACAAAAAAGGTGGGTTAGTGCGTCTTTCTCCTCATTTAGATTTGTAACCTATAGGCCACGCATAATTTAGAAAATTATTAAAGGCTGATAATATATCACGCTTGCAAATTCCCTATGGATAATGCACAAAGATGACATTGATTTCAATAATTGTATCAATTCTATTTGCTGATTTGAATTAAAACGTCCCATAAATACTTACCAGTATAAATTGTTCAATCTTTCTATTTAATTGTATTTATTTATAAATAAAATTGGAGTTGTGTGAATCTTATTAAAGGAGTTTACAGACATTTAAATTTAATTTATTAAAAGTAAAATAGTAATTAAAATAACGTTGTAAAAGAAAATTTAATCATTTATTTATTTTTTGTTTTGTTCTGTATTTATTTAATCCACAGAATAATGCTTTCATATTGCTGACACATTTCTCCAAGTATTTTCTGCTTATTTAATTATTAAAACGTTTTATTTCAAATGAAAAGAAGAAAAAACACTGAAAGTGTTTGAGCAGAGTAATAACTGGGCACAAATGTTGCTCTGGTGCAGATGCGGAGCAGGTTTCTTTCAGGTGCGAGAGAGGAATGGAATATATCATCTGGTCGGCGTAATAGCAGTCACAGTATATGGCTCCGATGCTACATTTCAGACTGCCAGAACTTCGTCAGAGGCTGAAGATCATCGCAAAGGCCGTCTGTGAACATGTCACACTGAACGTTGTAAGATGGCTGATTTTGTCCTGTGGCGAGAGAAATCTTTTAGGAGTCCCAAAATTTGTCTCAGACGGCAGAATCGTGGCCAAAATCGTACAGTGTGCACCCGCCTTAAGCTAAATAGCATGTTATTATCATCACAGATTTTCCCAAAAGCACTTTTCATTATTTATAAATTTCATGTTGTTGTTTGTGCTGACAACCAATGCAAATAAAGAATATATTTACAAAGCCATGGTTTAGCTATTACTGAATGGTACTTTCAAGTGTGTGTTATGTCAAAGGTGTGTGTGTGAGGTTCAGAAAGCCTGTCTCTCCAGGTTGTGTATTACAGCACTTGGGCTTATTATTGGATCATGTTCCGGGACTGTAGACCTTGTGTGGCTGCCGGATCCCCAATCTATTATTCACATTTCCTGTGTTGTTTGTGTGAAAGTGTGGCAGTACGAGGTTATGTATTTTTAGCTGCACACCGGTGCATTTTAGTGCTGTCTGTTGTGGCAGCTTGTCAGTGTCTTTGAATCTGAAAGTCCTCTTCTCCAAAGGGAGACTCCTGTGCATGTAAAGAAGTGGAAATGTGTCTGTCGGTGCCCCTTAAAGGACGGATATGAACTGTACTTTGGGTAACAAGGCTTGACACATTCTCAACCTGGCTAGACGGCAGAACATGCGCAATCTGTCTCGTCCTCTCTGTTTGTTGAACATGCTTTGTCACATTCCGTTGATTTGGCCGTCTTCCTTTCTCTCTTCCTGTTTCTGTATCAACCTCTTCTCTCTCTCTCTCTCTCTCTCTCTCTCTCTCTCTCTCTCTGCTCACATTCTCTCCATCGCCCTCAACCAAGCTCTTCTCCACCATGCTCCCCCGCACTCTTGTTCTCTCACCCCTCCTTTCCCCCACTTCTCTCACTCTCTCTCTCTCTCTCTCGTACTCCGCATTGATGCTGTATAATTTTCTGAGCTCAGTGTCTGTGCGGAGCTACAGTCATGTGCAGATGTAGCAGCCCTACGCATTCTTCTCTCCGCGCTTGCCGAGAGGCTAATGAGAACATTCTTTTCTTCCGTTTCCTTCCTTCAGCGTTCATTCTCCCATCCCTTCTTTTTCTCTTGTACCTTAAGACCTTTGCTCATCCTTTCGGTTTGTGGACTAGAACGGAGTGTGAAGGGGAAAGTTGCGTGTTCCATATGCGCGTGTGTGTGTGAACTTGTGTGAGAGAGGGCATTTGGTGACAGAGAGGGCAGAAGTAATCCTCATCTTTGGTTGTTTGATGACCCCTTGATTCTGCTGCCTGCTGGAGAAAGATCACCTGGGTATCGTGTCCGACGGTTTGGAGAAGAGTGTTGTGGAGAGGAGGAGACACAAAGGGAAGAGAGGGGAAGACTTGGAGCGCTTGGAGCAATGCATCACTCAGCCAACACCAGCAGCAGAGCTAAGGCTCTCTCTCAAGAGACTGGTAAGAGCTCGAGCACTGCAGAACAGAGTGTGTGTGTGTGAGGGGTGATTGGGAGGTTTATGAGGACATTTTCTTAGGTTACGAACTGGTAATTACAAGGGTAGTATGCTATAAATGTGGTTTATGAGCACATTTCTAGTGTCCCCATTCTTCAAATTGCTTAAGAAACATATTAAATTATGTTTTATTGAAAATGTAAAAATGCAGAAAGTTTTTTGTGAGGGTTAGGTTTAGGGGATAGAATCTATAATTCATACAGTATAAAAATCATTATGTCTATGGAGAGTCCTCATAAGGAAAGCTGCACCAGCGCGCTCGTGTGTGTGTGTGTGTGTATGTGTGTGTGTGTGTGTATGTGTGTGTGTGCGTGTGTGTGTGTTTAAGAGAAAAAGAAGAGGGCTGTGAAAGGTCACAGGAGTCACCAAGATTTTAACTTTCAAAAGGAAACTACTTCAAACTCACAGTAGATCTACAGAATGTCAAAGATTGTCAATCATTCTCTCTTTCTTTCCTACAACAATCAAGAAATCACAGATAATGGTGTGTCTGTTCATCCGAAGGTTCAAATTCCATGTATTTATGCCTTCAGCCGCTAATGTCTGTGTAACATCTATAAGAATGCCTAAATGTTGGTTTGTAAGTCTCAGTAGTGACATTTGGCACTTTAGATTGATATGGGATGACAGCAGTTTGATGAGTGACACTTAGCTGACAGCGGCAAATGGATATGTCTCCGGTTGATTTGCTTCCTCCTCCTCTTTATTTTATTCATGCATGTGAATGTTTCAATATTTACAAGCCTGCAGTTTAGCCTAATATCCCTCACAGAATGCACTGCCTAAATTGCCAAATTTGATCAAATTAGCATTTTGTTAAGAAAAAAGTGAGCGCTTTGTTGCGGGATTCTTGTTGAATAATTGAGGAATGTTTAATTGGGGGGCTATCGTGACTCCAGGGAATTTGCTGTGTATTCATGTTTCTGTTTAATTTTTTACTGCATTTTAATAATTTTTAGGTTAAAGGCCGACCACATTCAGTGTGGCTGCGCCAGGGGCACTTTGTTTACAGATGTCGTACTGAAACTGGCATCTTAGATGATTGTATGTGGCTGTTAACAGCCAAGAGTGAAATTGTTTGTGAGATTGGGAGTGTGTGGTGGATGGATATTGTTGTTGTGTGATGATTTGTAATTGGAGAGATTTAATCTTAAATGATCACAAATTCCTGTGGTGACAGTTAAGATGTGACATGTCATCAGTCAAAATCCCTGTCATATGTGTTTATTTATAGGGGTGTGCGTAGTATTAACATGTTTATTCTCATCTGTCATATGGGGAGAGAGAGAGAGAGAGAGAGAGAGCGTTCAGGGAAGATGACAAACAGAGAAGAAATCCAAAGATGGGTAAATATGAAGGGATATATTTTGCTAAAAATGTCAAACTTGTCTGATGGATTTTGGTGGAGGGTGAGTGTTTTAAAAGCATCCGTCACCCTGGCCAGTCTACCTGGAAAAAAAGACAATTTTAGACCATATTGAATTTCCATGCTGATCCAGGCTGGTTTATACTGGTTAGTGCTGGTGTAGCTGGTGAAATATTTGGTGGTGTTCACAAGTTTGAGTTAACTGGTAAGGCTGCTTAATCTGGTATGTCTGTTGATGCTGGTTGACCAAGCAGATTTTTCTGGTTAGGATAGTTAAGAAGCCTGGTGGGGACACTGGTATACCAAGATCCCTTGCTTTGTACCAGCTTCCAAAACACGACATACTGTATATTTTTATATATATTTATTACCCATTTAAGTATTTATTTTAAAATTTCAGAATTCAGAAACTTTCTATCTGTGGTTTATCTTTTGTTTGAATGTGCACACATGCCCACAAAAGCAAAGAAAGAAACAAAACAAAAAGTAAAACACCCACTTGTATTTAAATTTTTTCCTCTTTTTTTTTTCTAGTCTCACATGCACAAACATGCACATGCACGTGTATGAAATATCACGTCACGTTGACATCCTTTATTTTCTGCACCATGTATGTCTGTTTCCCTAGAGATCAGTATAAACAGGTGTCACTAGTCAGGGAGGTGAAGAATAGTGTGAAGAAAGAGAAAAGTAAAAGGTGTAAAGATAATAATAGTAGACCTGATGTTAGATAGTACATTCTAAATTAACCTAGTATGAACTCCATTGCCTCTGATCAGGAGTGCACAATCATGGACATCCAAGACCCATGGATACCCCATCTTTAGCAGACCCATGGTGTTAAGCATCAACGTTGTTTTGGCTTAAGAACAAATAGGAAATGCATGTTTTGGTAGGCTAATATTAGGCAACTACAGCAGTATCCAGATATTCAAATAATCAGCTTGCAATGTATGCGTGAGGGCCTTGGCGTTCAGCTCTTTGACCGTCTCGGGCTGCAAAGCCCCCTCGCAGTCAGAGGTCCTGGGGTACAAGCCCATCAGCCCGCGCCATAATCCACAAGCCCTGCAGATCAGGACCCATATGGAACTTCTAAGCCCACATCACGAAATTAAACTGATAACCATGCCAACATATGTGATAGTAGGAAGGGCAGAATTTACAGACCAGCAAAACACATTCACAGCTGACCTCAGCAAAACACACACAAAGCACTTCCCACACACAAAGCATCCAATCAAGGCTAACTCTGCTCCGTAGAGACTAAAATCTAGAATTAAAGACAGAATCTCAAGAAGAGGGAGAGGATTAAGTACTGTCTTTCTCCCTCGCGCTCTCCCTATTTCTTCCTGGTGTTAGCTAGTTTAATGGATTTGGGTCTGTTGCTGAGCCATATGCCTGATGACAGCTCATTTGATCACATAAAACTCACTTGTAAGAGTGATGATATAGAGGTTTAGAGATGGGGAGACTTAATAGGGTTTGTTTACTTCACGTAGCTGGGGCCTGTTTGTGGTGATGAGGACACTGTTGCACCCTCCATCAGGAATAGAAAGAGAGGGAGATTTTAATTGAAAATATAGATTCTATTAACCCTGCCACCTAGGGCTCTCATTAGCATCTCATTAGTGCAAGAAACAATTTATATTATTGTTACAATAGGTGATAATTTTTCATTTGCAAGGTCCAGAGTGGAAATACAGCTGCTTGCTCTGTGGTTTCACAGACGACATTGATGGAAGATGTCCATGCAGAGCCACGCTTTACAAGAATAAACTCGCTTGCACAGACTTTGTTAAAAATGCACATAACCATGTGCTGTTAAACATCCTTATACAGTGCATTCAGAAAGTATTCAGACCCTTTTTCACATAAATATACACTCCATACCCCATAATGACAAAGCAAAACAATTATTAAAAAGAAAAAACTGAAATTTTACATTGATATATGTATTCAGACCATTTGCTATAACACTTGATATTTTACTCAGGTGCATCCTATTTCTCTGGATCATCTTTGAGATGTATCTACACTTTGATTGGAGTCCACATCTGAAAATGCATATCAGAGCAAAAAAACAAGCCAAGAGGTCAAAGCAACTGCCTGCAGAGTTCAGAGACAGGATTGTGTCGAGGCATAGATTTGGGGAAGGCTTCAACAAATTTCAGCTGCACTGAAGGTTCCCAAGAACACAGTGGAAGAAGTTTGGGACGTTCAGGACTCTTCCTAGAGCTGGCCGCCTAGCCAAACTGAGCAATCAGGGGAGAGGAGCCTTGTAAGAGAGGTGACCAAGAACTCGATGGTCACTCTGGTTGAGCTCCAGAGATCATGTGTTGATATGGGAGAAACTTGCAGAAGTACAACAATCACTGCAACACTCCACTGATCTTGGCTTTATGGCAGATGGCAGCCTCTCATCAGTGTTTGAAAGCAAAAAACAAAACAAAACAAAAAAACCTAAATGACTCTCAGACTGTGAGAAACAAGATTCTCTGGTCTGATGAAATGAAGATTGAACTGTTTGGTCTCAATTCCAAGCATCATATCTGGAGGAAACCAGACACCGCTCATCACCTGCGCAATACCATCCCAATGGTGAAGCATGGTGGTGGTAACATCATGCTGTGTGGGTGTTTTTCAGCAGAAGTGACTAGGGGACTGCTCAGGGTTGAAGGAAAGCTGAATGCAGAAAAATACAGAGATATCCTTAATGAAAACCTGGTCCAGAGAGCTCAGGACTTCAGACTGGGCCGAAGGTTCATCTTTCAACAGGACAATGACCCGAAGCACACAGCCAAGACAATGCAAGAGTGGCTTGGGGACAAATCTGTGAATGTCCTTGATTGGCTCAGCCAGAGCATGGACTTGAACCCAATCAAACAACTCTGGAGAGACCTGAAAATGGCTGTCCACTGACGGTCCTCATCCAACCTGATAGATCTTATGTGGATATGCATAGAAGAATGGCAGAAAATCCCCAAATCCAGGCATGCAAAGCTTGTCACATAATACCCAACAAGTCTTGAGGCTGTAATCGCTGCCAAAGGTGCTTCAAATAAATACTGAGTTAAGGGTTTGAATACTTCTGTCAATGGGATATTTCATTTTTGTTTTCTTTTTAATAAATTTGAAAAGTAATCAAAAATATGTTTTTTGCTTTGTCATTATGGGGTATGGAGTGTAGATTGATGTGAAAAAATAAATATGCTATCTAAAGCATTTTAGCATAAGACTGCAATAGGCTCTCTCTCTCTCTCTCTCTCTCTCTCTCTCTCTCTCTCTCTCTCTCTCTATATATATATATATATATATATATATATATATGTATGTATTGCATAAAGCATATGCACACCTTCACAACTAATCTGATTACGAGGATGTGCTTACAAATTCAAACAAGGTGTTTTGTCATGTCTGTATTTGAACAAACTCCAAGGCCATTTCTGGTGGCTTAGTCAGCTTGATGCCATGCACACATGCAGGGCAAGCTGGGAGGCTTGCAAAGAGGAGAAAGGAGGAGAGAAGACAGCCTACAAGACTCAGAGGTAGACAGTTGTAAATTTTGAGTAAAATATATTCCTTCATATTTTCCCATCTTTGGATTTCTTCTCTGTTTGACATCTTCCCTGAGCACGCTCTCTCCCTCTATCTCTCTCTCTCTCTCTCTCGCTCTCTCTCTCCCACACACTCTGTTATTCAGACAGCAGCCTCCCCTGCTGGACACTGGATGTACTGCACTCATGCTCACCCAGGCACCAGGCTGCACAGGTGGGCGAGACACAGCCCGTTTAACCCCAGAGCACTACATCAGCGCTTTTGAAGCCTTTTTGTTGATGTAGATGTGTGAAAAACTAGATGTATTTGATCCACTCTGCTTTTTTTATGCTGTCATTCCCTGTCACTCGTTTACAGGAACAGATTATCAGCTGACACATGTAATTCATGAATGAGTGTGGTCTGATGTACATATGTAGGCTGTAAACGTTCTTTCATAGAGTTTCTTTGTGATGTAGAGCAGGCAAGATTGAGTCAGATGGTGTGAATCAGTGTTTATTTTGGCACGTAAGTGTATTTTTTTTAAAAGGGTCTTCAAGGTCCAGTGTCTTTCCTGGCTCACTTGGTGTCCAATGCAAGATGAGAAAATAAAAATCATTATATATGTGCAAGATGTGTAGTGGTAAGTAACTTAAATTTTATTTTAGAGTGCAATAGGACCATGGAGGTATAGATATAGAATAATAGACATTTTGATAACTTGATAAGAAGTAATATACATTTTAAGCAATGTGAGTGTGGACAAATTATATAATTTTCTGTTTAAAACAAATTATCTGCATTAGAAGCGACACATTTTTGTCACACATTTTTGGAACAATGTGAGTGTGTAAGTGATAACAGAATTCTTTTTTTTTGGTGGGGGGGGAAAAAAGTATACCATTTCCTTTCAAAGTTTAATGCACTGAGACAAACAAAGTAATCTAAATAAGTATGATTCTTCTGTATGGGTGAAATGTGATAATGTCCCATGTGGACTTGGAGACAGAGCTCTCGAAGATGACACATGTGTGTCTTGGATAAGCTAATAAGCATGTGTGTGAGCAGATGGTTACAAAGCTCTGTGTAATATGGGTGCTGCTTGATTTCCGTCTCAGTATTGAGAAGCCTATACATACTCTTTCGTTTTCTCATTCATATTCTCCCTAACTTTCTTACTCAATTCACTTGCACTCTCTCCATGTCTTTTCTCTTCTCTCTCAATTGGTTCTAAACTCAGTAATTGACCTTTACACTGACAACATTTTATAACTTATTCACATGCTCTGTATCTTGCGCATCCCCGGCTCATCGATGGTACATACTGTACTGTTCTGCTGTCTCACTCCTTCACTCTGTCACCTCTTCACACATTTACTCATATTTCAACACTGTAACTTCCTCTCCTCTTCTGGAGTTGTGATAGTGAGGAGATGACTGATTCCTCATGGTTCCTCAAGAAACAACCTCTCTCCTGTGCATCCAATGTTCTTCATCTGCCAGTGCCTCGATGCATTATCCTCTACTGTGGTTCATTTGAGCGCATGCTCATTAGCTGACACAGCAACGCAAATATAACTACTCACGTAGGAATGTAATTGATTTTAAATTGGGGTTTTGCCTTAGCAATAAATGTGTAATCCAAGTAACAATGTTATTCATGTCAGTAATTGTAATAAGATTACATACATTTAAAATGTAATGCTTTAAATTACCGCAGTTCACAAAATTGAATTAGAATACAGTAATGTGTTACTTTGTAACGCATTACACCCAAGTGTGCCGCACAAGCCCTCAAAAGTGAAGCCAAAACTTCTCGATCGCTCCCCGGTGACTGGTCCTTGTATAGGTCATAAACCCCGCCTCCCCATGTTATCCAACGGGACGTGAGACCAATTAAACAATTAAATTACACATCACATATCTTTTTTCCAAAGATAGTTTCTGTCATTTACTGTAGTTTCTATCACGTTGATGTAATTTCAAGTGTTTGTTTTCAAAATAAGTTTGTGTTTAGTTAAAAACGGTGCTATGACATCATGATTGACAGCTGTGATTGGCAGGTTCTCTGAGCGAAGTAGTCACTGAAGCACCAACTGACTTTTTCGGGATCTTTGGAGGACTGAGGAGATTGGAGCTTTAAATTTAATATCTAAATTTCTATAATTAATTATTTCACACCGTCATAAGTCAAAAGTGAAAAGTACAGGGGCGTGTGCTTGCGATTGATTCAGCGAGAGAGAGGGCGGGGCCTTGATTTTGAGGCTTTACTTCCTGCTCACTACTGCGCAGGTCTGGTCCCGAAATCGCAACTGCGCAGACTCAAGTCCCAAGATGTCAGCGCCATATCGGGACACTGGCGGCTTCAGTTCTCACCAATGGAAAAGAGCGAAGGGGCGTCGTCCATATTTTTTTACAGTCTATGATTACACCCAACACTGGCCAGGACAAACATAATGCACTTTTAGTCATAATTATAATTTGTCTGATTACTCTCAAACACTTTAAAATCAAAATATTAATTGTATATACCATAGTAAATTAATCCCATCTCAATACGCTATACAGATCTCACCCTCTGCCCCTATAATGTGGAATTCACTGTTAAATGGGGTGACTCTACAGCAGAATAATTAGCTCAGTTAAACTTAACTGTCTAATATCCCTATGTGACACACACAAAAAGCTGCCACACAGTAGACACGGCCAATTGCTGTAAACAGCATTTGTTCTGCCCTAATCAGCCGCTGTTATAGCCAGATAAAGTGGGAAAAAATAGCATGGTGAGGCGTTGGAGAGACGATCTCTGAGATTTGATTGGTTAAACCCATCAATTCACCTGTCATCTCGGCATGTGCATGTGTGTGAGAGTACACTCACAGATGTGCAGAAAAAGAAAGGGATTGTGAAAGAGTCTGTGTGTGTTTATTTGATTAGGAATATCAATGTTAATTACACACTGAGTGTGTAAGTATGTGTATTTAGTGGGACTGGCCTGTTGGTTATGGATGGATGGAGGTTTGCATTTTTTATCAAGTAGTTTGGCCACTGATTTTGTGTGTGTGTGCGTGTGTGTGTGTGTTTGGGTGGTTTATGAGGACATCTTTTAGTTTACAAACTGGTTACAAGGGTATTATGCTATAAATGTGGTTTATGAGGACATTTCTATTGTCCCCATAAATCAAATTGCTTAAACACACTAAACAATGTTTTATTGAAAATGTAAAAATGCAGAAAGTTTTTTGTTCACAATATTAATTGTTTATACCATAGTAAATTAATCCCATCTCAATATGCTATACTAAGCTCACCCTCTTTGCCACTATAATTTGGAATTTACAGTTAAGTGAGGTGACTCTACAGCAGAATAATTAGCTTCATAATAATTAGGTTTAGGGGTAGGGTTAGGGGATAGAATCTATAGTTCGTACAGTATAAAAGTATTTATGTCTATGAAGAGTCCTCATAATGATAGCTACACCAACGTGTTTGTGTGAGTGTGTGTGTGTGTGTGTGTGTGTGTGTTAGTATGCATGTGAGTGTTTGACTGTCTGGCAAGCTGGCCAGTTTCACGCATCACTTCCCTGGCTGCTCGCTCGAGCGCTGCCAACGCATGTGGACTGGCTCTGTGGGCTCCTAAAACCCATGTCCCATGGACCTTCTCTCTCCTTCACCTAATCTCTCTCCCCCTCTCTCCTGTGTTGTTGCGGATGATGTAATCTGGTAGACGTGATTGCTCATGGTCATATATTAAACTCTCATTGTGTTCCAGAAATATCAAGTCCCTTTGGGCCACATACTCCCCTGTCGCATTGAGACAAAGCCCCCTGGCCAACTCTCATTAAGCTTTTGTTTGTGGGTATTCAGGTAGCTAGTTCCAGGCTGGTCAGTATCACTGAGCTCCGGTCTGCGTATGATGCAGGAAAGCCTCCTGACACTCGTGACGCTGGCTAACAGCTCGGTTGTCAGTGCACATCAGCCTAAAGATCGCTCTTTACAATGTGAGCAAGACTTTCAGTTAAAGCCAGCTATCAGCGACGCTTCTCTCCACCCAGACATGAGCAAATCCGTTGAAACCCAGAGGCTCACCTTAAGCTAAACTCGAGAAGACACACCTAAACGCAAATGCAGGTGAAAATTACACTCCACTGGAGATGTTCCCACCCTGTCAACACCTGACTGCGTGAGGCAGGGGGATGTTAGCTGCAAGCGCTTGTTTGCCCTCCACTTCCCCAGATCGGCATCGTTGATATGCGCTATATTCAGGTTTGATTGTCAGAGAGACACGGGACTGGAAACTGAGCAGCTCTTCGGCTTGTGAGAAAGGTCACACAAATGAGAAAGAATGTGTGAATTAGTGCAGTATTCAGAAAGTAGATTTTAGTCTTCATGTACCCCTGAAAAAAAGCGATTGGCACAAAAGGGTGCATGCGCCTTATAGTTTTGTGCCCATGTGTATACATGTGTTTGAGGTATGTGAACATCCGTGTGTGTGTTCGGGAGACAGATGCTAGAGAAAGGAGATCTGTGTAAAATTGTGTATTGAGCTATTATCTCAGTAGAAGCTAATGACGGGGAAAGGGGCGATGACAATGTGACCTTGCCTTGGGGACGATAACAGCATGAAATTCAGCCCCCCGCATCTCTCTCTCTCTCTCTCTCTCTCTCTCTCTCTCTCATGTTTGTGTGTGTGTGTGTGTGTGTGTGTGTGTGTGTGTGTGTGTGTGTGTGTGTGTGTTTGGCTCTGAGAAATGGCAGTCAGTTAAATCAGCAAAGAGGCTTGGGGATGAGAGGACAGCATGGCATTTTCATCCATCATTCTTGATCATCAAATGACGCCACCTCTTAACATCTGTCATTGCACACTTTAGCACCATACACACACGCTCACTCGCATTTGAACATTGTCCCTGTTTTGTCATATATTGGTGCATTATTTAATGCTCATGATTTTTACAATGGCATGTTGCATTGAGAAATGAGAACCAAACGATTGTCATGACTTTTCATTCATGTTTCTTGAACATGTATTTTTCCAACAATGCGGACGGAAATCATTATTAAAATACTTTGACAGTTGTTTTTTTCTTCTTCTTCTTTCTGTGCAACTGTTCAGTGGCACTGCTATTTATAAAAATAATAATAAATGAATTAATTATATATATGTTTAAATACACTACCTAAAATAATGTGTTTGTGCAAAAACACATTTGCAAGAATTTTATTTATTTATGGTAACAATTTAACAATAAGGTTTTATTCATTAACCTAATTTAATGCAATATGTATTATGAACTAACAAAGAACAATTTTTTTTTTTAATATCAATAAATTAATCTTGATTTATGTTAATTTATCAAAATAGTATTATTCATTATTTGTTCATGTTAGTTCATATTGCATAAAATGTTTTAACGAATACAACATTTTATGTTAAACTTACAGTATTGTTTTATGTAGAAATGAACAATAATTTTATAATTAATAAAGTATTGTTTGTTAGTTTATATTAATATTTCTGATAACTAATGTTAATGTATACAACCTTACTGTAAAGTGTTACCATATTTGTCTTATTTGTTCTGTCTGTTCTTTTGAAATCTGAAATGAGCTTATCATTTAGCAACAGACTGCAGAATGAATTAAATTAAATTAGAATTGCATTTCTTATTTCTAAATATTTATTCCTAAAAAATACTAAAAGAATCATTAATGTAAGCATTAAAGAACCAGAGTCATAAAGAGGAATCTGAATTGATGCAGTTCTTACGATTCCCATCCTTAGTTTTATGTTAAAAATGGAAGCATGTATGGTGCAAATGTGCACATGTGGAATTTGTGTGTGCGTGCAGCACATGAGTTTGTGGGTAGCACTGGGGTATCGTGGGGCCGCTCTTGGCTCTGTGCCATCTAAAGCAGCATACTATTAGCATTCCTTGCGCTGACTCCAGATTGGTATTGATCTGCCATCCGCTCTGTTCATTGCCAATTCTCTCAGCAGTGGACGCCAATACACCTGCCTCTGCATACACACAAATACATATTGGCATGCTGTATTAACAGGTGTGTTCTTAGATTCATTCACACGCATTGAGCTGCGCCAAGAGTCATATGCCTCCATCATATTCAATAAACAACATCCCGCTATAGGAGTTTGTACAGTAGGATACGAAAGCTTTGTTTTTAATGTGCTATTCCCTGTGAATTGGAGATACACTCTCTCCACCTTACTCTCTTAAACCTGGCAGGTGTGGGCACAGATGGTGCCCAAGCTTATCGAATATCAACACAGAAAAAAGAAAGTCTCTTTCTTTTCTTAAAATGCAGCATTGGGTGAAGGGATGATTTCTTTTTTACGTTCTGTCCTCCTGGGAGCATGTGTATGGGCCTGGCGTACCTTCTCACCAAGCCGAGTTTAGAGTTTGTCAATGGCTCGGCTTTGAATTTCAAACAGATCAATGGGTTGAAGCAAAGGCCTGAACCAGTGGCTTTCTTTGGAAGAAAGTCCACATCCCTCCCGTCTTCCTCCGCTTTTGTGGCAGCCCAACACCCTGCTGTCCATATTACGCTCCGCACACACACCATCTACTCAGGTTCTTCTTTGTCTGCTCCATCACTTTGTGCACTGCAGCAGTCTCGCTATGAGCAGCCCCGCTGGTAAATGTTGTCAAAGCCAGAGGAAGTGTGGTCCAGCTCTCTGTGACATGGATTTGGGCAGAGCTGCTCTCTGCTGGCTCCATGCAGGAGTGAAGCTCTCTGGCTTTGATTTGGAGTGGTTGTGAAGGCTGGTCTCAAACCTGTGTGTGGGAGTGGGTTTATAGTTGGGTAGTCTCATCCTCAGAAGGCACGACCACAGTCCATGCTCCAACATCTGATTCACAAAACTGGAAAAAGCTTTCTGAAATTATTCAGCCCTAAATTGATTGTCTGGTTTGATGGAACTTCCGCAAGTAGAAGCACACAGTACTTTTAATCAGTCTGCCTGGAATCAAAATCATGTTTCTCAAACTTCTGTATTGATACAATGAGTGCTTTTGAGGATTATGAAGTAAAATCTTTTTAAGATATTCAGAGTTTCATTTGAGGCATTTTGCAGAAAGTAAATTAGATATCCATGAGCAGAGCTGCACATTCTGCACTGTTTAATTATCTATGTATTCTCTGTGATGAGGTTTTCTGTCATGTACTTAGACTGCCTACACATTTTTCCATGTGTTTTCTGTGCAGTCGCTCATAGAGATTACAGTGCCATTATATAAATAATTTCTTTCATGTCTGTATTATATTATGGTATCGTACATCTCTGATAATCCAGCTCTAAAACTGCACATCAAATCTTTTGACTGTGATTGATCACTTTTCATGTCGGTTAGATGGTTATTCCTGTAAGTCTTTGGCAAATATAACCTTCTATACAGTCCAGACCTTTGATGTTTTAATAAAAGGTGTGTCTAAGCAAGACGTATAGTTGGGGCTCTATAAAGGTTGATATCAGATCTGTGTGTTCATGGTTGATGAGCATACTGTAGCAGGGCAACATCAGCTTTTGAAACAAGGCTGTTTCAAGATATTTCAGGAGATATTTAAGAAAATCTGGAGCCACTGAGAAATGAACAGATTTAAAATCAACATGAAGTAAAAATGTTTTCTTCCTTTTTTTTTAACCCTCTTTTTTTGAGAAAATTCCTAACAACTTTTCTGTCTGGGTCAAAAAAGGTCTGGTAGAATATTGTAGATATACAGCACACTTCCCTTTTGATTATAAACATGAACACTGACATATGTGTTTTTCAAAGCATTTCAAATGGAAAGAGCGTCACTTACAGCATATGTCAGTGGGGGTACTATTCATTTACAGTAGATATACAGTAGAACATTTGAGTGAAAAAAGCTGCTAACAAATTTTTTCACATATCTGTTTAGATACAATATCAGAAGTATGGTTTATATACTAAAATAATTTTAATTCAGAAAATAAATGTCCACCTGGCAGAAGAAAAATATATTAAAGATTTTATAGACTTTCAATGAAAAGATCATTAAACGAGACTTATGGATGGTCTCTTTTGACTTGGGCCAGTTAGAAACAATTTATTAATGCCCTAGCATCATAGCAACCCCCTAGCAATACCATAATAACCACAAAAACACCCTGGCATTGCTTAATTATCAACAAGTATCCTTAAAATGTAATAATGTACAGTGTTTTAAGGGAAATCCAAAGTCATTTTTACCAAATTCAAGATTACGATTTTTTACTCTTAAATGGGTCAAAAAATTTACTAACATAAAATGAGAATTACATTCTTCTTGTCTTGTTGAGCAAGATGCATCAGTCGATATTATTACAACAAATTGTCTTTTTTTCCACCTGGCTAACTGTTGTATTGTAGTCTAACTTTTCTGAAATCTTGCCAATAGTTAAAGCAGTTATTTAATGTTGGTTAACGATAATGTAATTAAGGTAACGGTAATAACAGCAAATAACGATAGATTTAGAAGGTATGCATTGCCAATGGGTTATGTCAAGATGCACTCAGAGGTGAGTTTGACCTTCAGCCTCATGTCCTTGTCAATATTCTTCCTCAAAAGTGTGTGCTGATACTCCTCCACAATCCAACGCAAACTTGCATTTAGTTCTGGCTGCACTTTTCACCATCTTATCAATTCTATTTTATTTATTTATTTATTGTCTTGTTGAATATTCTGTATCACTCACAAATCTCATTATGGAAGAAAAATTATTCATAAATGCTTTTTCATGTTGACTTTTCATGAGAGTTTGTGTTTAGCTCTGCTATTCAGAAAAATCTGAGAATTAATGTTAAGGAGTATAATGAGAAGAGCAATCAGTAGCCATGGCCTATATGACACAGGAAATTATACTGTACCCTAAATTTATTCAATCTGATTGTCTGGAATGCTAGGGGATCATACATTTCTCTGTAATGTTATGAATGCTGTTCATGACCTGCATTTCTTCAATTTCATCAAGGGTCATTTACATTCAGAGCTGTCTGTCTGGTAACATTTGTGAGTGTGTGTGTGTGTGTGTGTGTGTGTGTGTGTGTGTGTGTGTGTGTGTTTGTGTGTGTGTGCACTTCACAACAGTAGACATGTTATCAGCCTTCATGCAAGCATACCTCTATCATTTGCGTATCCTTCCTTTTTCATCTCTCTCTCCCACTTTCTCTTTCTCTCTCTCTCTCTCTCTCTCTCTCTCTCTCTCTATGAGGATGTGGGCAGAAGGATTAAGAGTGTAATGCTGGCTAATCCTGCAGGTAGACTCCCCGACTTCTTCCAGATAACCTCTCCTCTAGTAGGCAGCGCAGGAGAGGAGAATAATGGGGAAAGTATGAGAGCAGAAGGGAGATGGATGACAAAGAAAAGCACATGCTGGAAATGACGAATACAATTTATTTTGGTCAGTGGTCAGCGCTAAATACACGTCTTAACTGAGTCTAAAACATTTATTTTTTGATTGGATCACAAAAAACTAAGGTTGGGTAATTGAAAGTGTTAATTTCTGCCATTAAATATTTATGCAATTAGTGCAGTATCCGTTTTTTCTTACTTTCTGAGCTTTCGCGATATGGGAGAAAGGTGTCTGGAGTTGTTCCTGGCAGGCTTTTTAGCCTTACAGGCTCCATCTAGTTAGGAATATGGTGGGTCAGGGTTAGGGCATTTGCTGCCTGCCAGGAATCCAGGCAACTTTGTGCAATGGGCTAAACTTCACTAATATTTTGCCCAGTTTCTGTGGCTAATTGGCATAAATAAATTTTAAGGAGGTACATCCTTGACATGACTGCACATCCTAGCATGGACACTAATTGTGTGGAGCAGTGCACGTTTCGTTGCACACAACACATGTCCCAGGCATTATAAACACGGTAGAGGAATTAATTCCGAATGGAAAATGGAGACTTTGCGTGAACCAGGTGTACGAGAGATACAGGCAAGCTGCTGTATCTCTTTGAATAGCCTGCAAATGTGCGACAACTAACATCTAAACCAGTATCAAAAGAGATACCGCCCGAGACCTCGCGTGTGCGTGATACAGACTGAGAAGGACCTGCAGCCAGGTAAACTCTAGACTGAACGGCAGCCAGAAAAAATTATAGTTTTAAGATTTTAAAATTCAGCAAATTAAACATCAGCATTCAATATGTTATATACAGTACCTGTATACATAGTGTCTTATAATGCATTGACAGTGTACACTTAAGTTTATCTTACCATTAAAGCTTGATATAAATTGAATCTGCACATTTGAAACTATTATTTAAAAAAAAAAGTCAACTGGAAAACGCCAGAGGATTTTGCCCAACTTTTATTATAGCATTTCCACTGATTTTATGGCATGTGAACCTATATTTGTATCAAAGATTAATACCTGTAAAATTGTCTAATTAACTTTTAATTAAAATAAATAATGATATACCAATTTCTTGAGTTCTTTGAGACAAAGTATAAAGTAAATATATTTATGCTTTTTATGTTTGTTGTATTGTATCATGTACCATAATTTAATTGTAATTAATTGCGATTATTTACAGAAAATTGAGAGATTAATTAGTTGTAAAAAAAATATAGAATCCTATCCCTACAAAAAACACATACAAACATACTCCAAAACACATGTGACCACATCACATTTGAGGTGTGAATGCTAATCCATCCTGAATGCTTCCCAGACAGCAGCAAAGCGTCACCCCTCACCTGTCGATCAACCGCTGCACTAAAACAAGAGTTTAAACTTTGACAGTTACGTTCTGCTTAAAAAGGAAATAACTGTCCGATCTGAAAATTTGCAAAGACGGAGACATACACAAGCATAAGAACTTCACAGATCTTCTTGAGTGTGTCTGATATCAACATGCAGGCACACAGATGAGAAGCACACATTTCAGAAGATTAACTAACGGAGGTATTTCACTAAAACAACAAATAATTTGGCTTGGTAAGTTGCGTTGCTGCATCTGGGAGAAACAGCGCACCAGCTTTGTCTGCGCCTTCTTGGTCTTTTCTTTGTCATGACAACAACAACATTAAGGTGGTAAAGGCGCAGAGCACGAAGAAGAGTAGCCTACGGCAGTGCAAGACTAAATTTAGGTGTGAAAGCAAAAATATTCTGCACGAATACATTATTTTAAGTCAATAATCAGATATGAGTTTAGTCATAACTACACCATTCTACTCATATTAATAATAATAATAACAACAACAAATAATGCCATTTATATTCACACACAAACACTGACAAAACTTTTTTTGTGTCTGGCCTTTGTGGCAGCAGTTCCTCCCAAACTCAATCTATGTCAGATATATGAATATAACTAGAACAGAAAGGCTGTGTGTTTTTGTGTATGTGTGTGTGTGTGTGTGTGGGTAGGGGGGGTGGCAGGGGGTAGGTGAGTGTGGTAAGGCAGCTTAGGGCATTAGTGCTTTGGGCTGGCTGTGGCCATCGATCACAGGCAAGTCTGCTGATGGGGATGAATCATTCTCCTACTGTCTCATTAAACACAGCCTAGCCTGCCCTCTATACCATTACTCTTCTGAGCTCCTCTCTTCTCCTCCTCAACTTCGCATTTTCCCTCTCTTACCCTCTCTCTCTCTTTCCACACACATACTCCAAGATAAGGCCTTTCCTGGAGCACACTGTTTACAGGTAGATAGACCTTTACACAAAGTGTGATGTTGCTGTTTTTATTAGCTCTAACAACTCAACTCAGCCAAAGTGGCCAGCTAAAGGTATAGATCCATATTTTCTATGGAGCATTTAAGTCAAAGGTTAGTGAAGCTCTGCAGTGGTTAAGTAAAGCTCAGTAAGGTGGACAGAGATTGCTGCTGCTCTCACACACAAAGACACATAGGTAAATACACAAACACACATAAACACAAATATGTTTTTTATATTTTCCTCAAGCATGCCACCACGGATGTGGTTTGCTCCTCCATAGAAAATGACCATCCTAAACTATAATTTGCTGTTTTTCAGGGATTCCCTTCCCATCAGATTTGAGAGGTGATTTCTAAACCCTCAAAAACACAACACCACACTTGTGTATTCAAGGGCTCATTAGGAGAGACACTGAAACCCTTGGTTTATTCCCATCATGTTGTCCTCAGTGGCCTCCACTTGTTCCTCTACCTATTTTTTTCTCTCTCATCTGCCCTCCTTTTTCTGGACATCCCCTTTTCTTATTTCTTAAGGAATTGTCTGGGTTCAATACAAGTTAACCTCAATCAACAGAATTTGTAATGTAAATGCGTTTGAATCGCTCCTTATTTATTTAAAACAAGCAAAAATGATAGTTACAGAAAGGTACTTTAAATGGAAATGAATGGGGCCTGTCCATAAACAATAAAATGCACAGTATCAAAAGTATAGCCACAAGACATAAACTTAGTGTGATGAAATCAACTAGCCTTATCAGTGTAAAGTTATTTCCAATATGAGAATTTAGTTTTATAATGCTTATCTGGTAAATCCCTGATTTATCACAATAAATCATACTAATGTGCCATGCCTTGTGGCTATACTTTTAAAACCGTGTGCATTACAGTGTTTATGGAATGGCCCCATTTGCTTCCAATGTAAGTGTCTTACACTAACAGTGTATATATATATATATATATATATATATATATATATATATATATATATATATATATAATAATATTGTCAAATAGTATTGTCTTCTCAGTGATTACAGCACATATTAATGTTTAAAATTGACTTCAAGCATGAATGAGACTTGAAGAAGGTATTTTCAGTGAAAAAAAAAAACATCTACAGTTTTGTCTGTTCCTCAAACAAAGGTACTTTATGATTTCAGAATGCTTAGAAAATAGCACATGAGTAGTATGGACTACATTTGCAATACTTTGATTGTATTTTTATGGCATTTGTATTTTTTTTTTTTTTTTTGAGACACAATTCACTTTCATTGTATGGCAAACACCATTTTTATATTTTCATATTTTCTATACATGGCGGGTGGCGGGTGAGCAAGAATCTGGGCTTCAAATTGCTGGGATCCTTTTGATTTCTGGAAAATTGAGTATTCTTGTTTCAGCCTCAGTTTTGTAAGGACTTCTCCATTGACTGCTATGTTTCCATGCCAACTAACTTTAATTATGAGGAATCATCTATTGTGATCGTTACCAAACCCTAACAGGTTATGGACCATGTTACGTGTGTATATGTAAGTGTGTGAAAGGGAAAAGTGTGGGATGTTTGGGGAGCTATTATGGTTAGTTGGTTGTATCTATTTTTAGAGCTATATAGGGATCTCGCTACCTTTTATCTCTCTATATTTTTCTCCAACTGGAGGAGACTATCCCTAGGGGGTGGTTGATAGAATCAATGTTATCGTTGATTAGATCTGAGCGGGAAACAGTATATCTGACACTTGCATTACTTGTTTAGGGCAGTAATTCAGGTTTATAGCTGTCATGTCAGCAGGGAGCTCCACATGTTTTAAAGGAACCAAAAAATGTTTTTGTTTTTCAGAATAAGAATGAGCTTTATTGCCAAATATGCTTTCACATACAAGGAATCTGTCTTGGTGACAGAAGCTTCCAGTGCACAGACAATACATCAACAAGTTAGAGATAATAAAAATAGAATAAAAATAAAAAGCAAATAAGAAATATAAGTACAGTATATATAAATACCCAATAATACCAAATAGTATAAATATCTATCTATCTATCTATCTATCTATCTATCTATCTATCTATCTATCTATCTATCTATCTATATATATATATATATATATATATACAAATATAAATATGTTATATACAGAAAGTGCAAGGGAATGTAATGGCAAAAGAGGTAGGATATGTTGGATACATATAAATAGACTAAGCTATGGATTGCACATCATTATTTCTCAATGGGGCAGTTTTAACTGTTCATGAGATGGATAGCCTGAGGGAAAAAACTGTTCTTGTGCCTTACGGTTCTGGTGCTCAGTGCTCTGTAGCGCTGGCCAGAAGGCAACTGTTTAAAAAGGTAGTGGGCAGGGTGAGTGGGGTCCTGAGTGATTTTTCCAGCCCTTTTCCTCACTCTGGAAGTGTACAGTTCTTGAAAGGAGGGCAGGGGGCAACCAATAATCTGCTCAAACGTCCGAACTGTCCTTTGTAGTCTTCTGATGTCAGATTTTGTAGCTGAACCAAACCAGACTGAAGTGCAGAGGACAGACTCAATGACTTATGAGTAGAACTGTATCAGCAACACCTGTGGCAGGTTGAACTTACTCAACTGATGAAGGAAGTACAACCTCTGCTGGGCCTTTTTAACAATGGAGTCAATGTGGATTTCCCACTTCAGGTCCTTTGAGATGGTAGAGCCCAGGAACCTAAATTACTCCACTGCTACCACAGTGCTGTTCATAATGTTGAGCAGGCTCAGTGTTGGGTTGTTCCTCCTTGATGAGCTATAGAGTGTGTAAACTAGTGTAATTGTTATGCTGTAGATTCATAATAGGGTTTTTTTCTCATCTTAGTATCGGAATGCTAATGCCCCAAGCACATAAACCTGCTCACTCCATGCTCCACCTTTTTCCGTTTGTGAAGATGGCATCTGAATATGTGATTGTGTGCGTGTTGCCGTCTGTGGGCTTATATTGCTGTCTGTGGGTTCGCACAAGCCTTTTGCCCGGAGCATAGTTTTCAGGGCTCATAGAAACAGTATATGCCACAAAACCCTCAAATAAGAGCAACCTTCAGTCTCCGAGCTCTATTTTACCTTCCTGCCGATTCCACCATGCAAGTCTATGATAACACATTTGAGCTAAGTCATGTTGCTACTGATCAGACATCTCTTGGTGCTCTGAACTCTCTACAGTTATTAGGTAGTCTGTTTGAAGATGATGCTCAATGTTCCGTTGGGAATGGACTACTCTCTCTGATATTACACCTATAGAGAGTGTTTTCTTCAAACTTCAAAGGGCGCAATTAGTTTTTTTTTTTTCAGAGATGTTCAAGATTGCCTTTAATTCAAACGCTGCATAAATCCTCAAAATCAAACTTTTACAATCAGTCTTGCTAAATTTTGTAATTAGTCATAATGTTTTCATTCACCTGAGATCTAAGAGAGAAAGTGATTTTGTCTAGTTAATTACAGCTCCGAAACTGTTGGCCTCATGAGATGAGCATGAAGTGTGAATAGCACATCATTAAACTTTGGAGGGTAGTTCAGACTCGCTTTTATCTGTGGATAAAGACTCCTTATGGATTGAAGTCGCACTTCAGAGAAGAACCAAAGGTCATGTCAAGAGTATTGTATTTTGTTCAAAGAATTTAGTTTTAGGGATGAAATGGCTTACTTGAGTTAAGTTTGCACAATCTTGTCCCCTATTTTCATTTCCAGATATGCATTGGTTTGTCTCCTTCGAGTGTCAATCACACCAAAATGAGATTTGAACATAATTCCATTACGCAGCTCTTTGTATTTACCACACAGCCAAATAAATCTTGTTTCCTCGGATTGGCTGTTTATCAGAGGTGTAAAGTTTGTTGAGTTATTTATTTCCCCTCGGCTCTCAAGGTGTTCTCTGTGGTCTTGTAACAATTACATGGCAGCGAAGGTGAAAGCAACGTGAAAGCAGGTGCAATTTGAATTCTCTGTGCAGACGGAGAGGCAGGAAATGAATGTGACAGGATCAGAAGACAACGCTGCTTTGTTACGGATCTCAATTAGCAGCGATTGCAATGGGAGAACTCCAAGTATTGATCTCAGATGCATACAACAAAGCTCACTAAAAGAAGCAAGCAAGTAACTGGAAAGTAATTAGGATGTGCTGGAATATAAAGAAAGAAATAAAAAAACATACAATTTTAATTTTTTACTTTTCCAAAACAGAACAGCAAATAAATATTGACCCTAATAAGTGCATAAATTAATATATAAACTAAAATGCAGCGATATCAAAGGTTGTCATGTTGTTGCTGGTGTTTGTGTTTAATGAGTACTTGATGAGAGCCTCATTTGAATGTGTTTTCCTTCTCTGCATTTAGGTCAGTTAAAGGAAAGAGTAAGCCAGACAAACAGGACATCACAGGCTGGGTGAAAATAGATTATTGATCTGAGGAGAGAACTAAACCCTTCTGGCAGCAACTCTGCTGTTTGTTTTACCACATCCACTTCTGTGTGTCCACTTGCTCAACAGGAAGCTCAGCCCACCTGTAATGTTTAGACTCTGCTGAAGGCGCAGAGAGGTTGGTCAGGTACAAGGCTGGCTAAATGGTGTGAGTAGTAATGGGTCAATTGTCAAGCCAGTTTGAGGTAAACATCTTACAAGAGCTAGGACCACATTGTGGTTAACTGATAAAACTAGTGGTGGGAAGAATATGTATTCACAAAAATGTCTTATTTCTTAAATGATTCTTGATTGATCCGCAAAAATGTATTATTCAATTGGTAACACTTTACAATAAGGTTCCATTTGTTAACATTAGATATCAACATCAGATAACAATGAGCAATACTTATTCAGCATTTATTAATCTTAGTTAATGTTAATTTCAACATATAATAATACATTTTGAAATTCAAAAGTTTTATTTGTTAACTTTAGTTAATACACTTTGAAATAGAATGAACTAGCAATGAACAAATGTAGTTTTGTTAACTAACCAGGGCTGGACTGGCAATCCGCCGCAGTATGCAGAAAAGGACAGCAAACAAGCTTTATTTGACATCTTCAATAATATGAGCTCCATATTTAAAGGGAATTTTCAAATAGAAATCACAATCTCACAAAAACTTGATCACTCTTATGTAATTATTTACAGTGACAATGTTTAAGTTTGCTCCAATGTAGTGTTTAGTTTACAAAATGAAACAGCAGACGCTCTGATTCTAGACTATTAAATCAATTTATTATATTTCTATTGATGGGTCAGAGTAAACATATTAATAACACATTTGTGCTGATTTTAAACATCAATTTAGTTATGATCCAACTTAATCTCCAAACTTTTGCACCCCTATGCAGTTGCTAATAAATTCAAATGCATTGAGAATCATTGTGGAATCAAATTGTAACTCTCTAAGATGGTACTATTCCCACCCCTAATGCAAACTCTTCTACTTGTTCTGAACTGGGAAACAGGCACGTTTGAAAGCTAGCTGGATGTTTTGGAAAGATCATTACTCTTTAAAGAGGGTGAACTGCAAGCCAGAATACCGGAGTGGTTTAGACATCAGCCTCTCTTTACAGTTGTTGAATATTGGTGGTAATTAGAAAGAGGTACTGGAGAGAGATAGACCTGTAGCCTCATGGAGAAGCCTCGCTAATCAGAACGGCCAGCAAGGAGATGGAGACCTTCACCGTCTGTAGCACGTTAATGAGAACGGCAAGTAGAGCAGTAGATCAAGGCTGACTTTTTTCCCTGTAATCGTTAGACTAGATAGTGGTGGAGAAGGATATCCTAGAGATGTTTTTTCATGGTGTTTCAGCTCTAGCGCGCTCACTACTTGAATGTCGGAGACAAACAATAAGCAGCTAAGTTTCTGGAGAAGAAATCATCATGTAATGCTCGTCTGAGACGAAATGATGTGTCTTGACAGCATAATGGAATTTAGCATCCAAGCAGCTGAAAACCAAACTCACTACGAATGCTCAATCCTGTGTTTGTATTACATAAAATTTTGATGCTGTTTATTTAGCAATAGCTTGTTTTTGGCAGATTATTTAATCAGAGAATGTAAATACATGCATTATATGATGTGCTTGTCAACCAGTCTTAAATGCATGCAGATGATTTTCTTTATGGAGGAATTGTCAGAAATTTTAAATTTAATAAACACTTTTTTTCATTCTGAATCCAGCATACTATCAATGGAAGAATAATTGGTAACATTTTAATGTTCATTACTAACATGTATTTTTTTCAGAAAGTAATAATATTGGTTAATGTTAATTTAAGTATATTATGGTTCATTATTAATTTATAATGCAAATGCACATTATTTAATGTTAATGACTCCATCAAAAGGTGTTAGTATTGAAATCAAATTTTTCCAAAATGAATAATTGAACAAATGCTGTGCAATTATTCATGTTAACCAATGCTAACGAATACTACCTTTTTGTAAAGTGTTATGGAATAATGTCAAACTGTGGTGCACAAACTGTCAGTAGATTCATCTTTTATCCAGTGCAGTAATTACATAACTTTTCATTTCAATCTCAAAGTCAAACAGCTGTGAAAGCTTTTGGCAGACAAGAATCAATTGGCTGAGAGTGACCTGGTTTCTCTTACAATTCAGAAACAGAGTTGTTGTGCTTTTATTTTCATAATGTTCCAGGAAGATGCTGTGTTCCACTCATCTCATTTTTCTATTGCTTTCAATCTTCATCACTAAACCTTACATTATAACATCCTTTCCTTTTTGCTGTCCTTCCATTTGGTCTTTTCTCTTTGTTGTCCTTTTTTGTCTACTTTTAGAGCTTTTAGTGGTACTTCAGAGAGCTCTACAGCAGTGGTCCTGCTCTTGAGCCTTGTTTCTTTCAGCACACAGTCATGCACACAACACCTCCAGAGGTCACACGCAGTAGACTCTCTCAAAGTCATTCAGGAGCACTGCAGCAGTTCAAGTGTCATATCTGATTACCGGCTGGTGTTTTCATTGTTTGAAAACAGAAGGTGTGGAGCAGTGGGCCCTGATTTGTGCTTTTGTTCAAAGTACATGGGATGTATACACCAGGAGGAAGCTTTGATATTCCGGCTCTGAATTTTCTGCCCAAGTCATGAATAACTGAATGAGTTCCTGCAAAGCGAACTCTTAGACTTTTTCAGAATAGGACGCTGTTTCATCCTTCTACTTTGCTAAATGTGACCAGATTTCTGAATACAACTTCTCAGTTAGAGATAGAAGGATAAAATAGGGCCTGAAACACTCGAACAGACTTAGAATTGCCTCATCTTGTGAATAAAGCTGTTTCTAACTCCTCATGCATAAAAACATGAAATGCTCTTTGCAATGCGTTTAAGTTCCATAATGTAACACATTTATGAGTGAACCTAAATATTCAGTGTGAAATAATATAGGGTGGGACTTGATTTTAATCATCAGGATTTTGTTGGGTCTTGATTGTTAGGCCGTGATATTATTGTAGTATTTGTCCGCACCCACACAGTCTTGATTAAAGGAAAGTTGTTTCAGAGGCAGAACATTTTTTGAGGAATATTGAACAAACTTTTAAATACAGTAGTATGCACTTGATGATGAGACCAAGGGCATTTATTATCCCCTTTTCAAGCAGAATTTGACGGCAGCCTCATGATTGTTTTTTTTACCCAACAGTTCTTGTTTAACCCTTTAATACATACACCTGGTCTTTAGTGACCCATGACCTCATTCCACCCCCTGTACCTCATCCTTTTTTCTTTTATTTTTTTAAAACATTATTTATAACAACTTGATTACCAAAAATATACGGTCATTAAAGACCCTGTACACATAATGGTGTCTGGATTTTTGGCACTTCCATAAATAAATTATTTCATATATATTTTAGTTTACTATCACAGTATATAGATATTTATTTTTTGATTGCATGGCATATGATTACTATATTCATAAAAATTACTACTATATTACATAGATTTTCTGTGTGACAGTGGTGAATTATCAGTATTCCATATGTGTGTGCACATACAAATTATAGCCTACATGCTGTTTCTTACTCGAGGTGGTGCTAATTTGTCAGTGATTGATTTGGTTTACATTTGACACCGCTATTTGATGAAGAAGCTATTTGAACACATTATGATTTGGCTATTGTCATTTTGGTGTACTGCTAAAATAGTTGTGCATCTATTTAGACTCAAAATACATATACATTCAGCACATTCAGAAAGTATTTAGACCACTTTTTTAGATTTTTTTGTTACAGCCTTATCCTAAAATGATTTAAAACAAAATGTTCACATCAATCTACACTCCATACCCCATAATGACAAAAGAAAAACAGATTTTTGACAACTTTGCAAATATATTAAAAAGAAAAAATTGAAATATCACATTGAAATAAGTATTCAGACCCTTTGCTATGACACTTGAAACATAGCTCTGGTGCATCCCATTTCTCTGGATCATCTTTCAGAAGTTTCTACACTTTGATTGGATTCCACCTGTGACAAATGTAATGCTTATGAAAGGCACCCACTCTATATAAGGTCTCACATCTGAAAATGCATATCAGAGCAAAAAACAAGCCATGAGGTCAAAGGACCTGCCTGCAGAGCTCTGTCACAGATACAGATATGGGGAAGGCTACAAAACATTTCAGCTGTATTGAAGGTTCCCAAGAGCACAGTGGCCTCCATAATTCTTAAAAGGAACAAGTTTGAAATAGCCAGGACTTTTCCTAGAGCTGGCCTCCCGGCCAATCTGAGCAATCTGTGGAGAAGGGCCTTGGTAAGAGAGGTGACCAAGAACCCGATGGTCACTCTGGCTGAGCTCCAGAGATCATGTCTGGAGATGGGATAAACTTGCATAAGGACAACCATCAATGCAACACACCTCCGATCTGGGCTTTATCGCAGAGTGGCCAGAAGGAAGCCTCTCCTCAGTGCAAGACACCTAAAGGACTCTCAGACTGTGAGAAACAAGATTTTCTGGTCTGATGAAATGAAGATTGAACTGTTTGGCCTCAATTCCAAGCATCATGTCTGGAGGAAACCAGGCACCACTCATCAACTGCCCAATACCATCCCAACGGTGAAGCATGGTGGTGGTAGCACCATGCTGTGGGAATTTTTTTCAGTGGCAGTGAGTGGGGGACTGGTCAGGGTTGAAGGAAAGCTGAATGCAACAAAATACAGAGATATCCTTAATGAAAACCTGGTCCAGAGAGCTGAGGACCTCAGACTGGGCCAAAGGTTCATATTACAACAAGACAGTGACACTAAGCACACAGCCAAGACAATGCAAAATGGCTTAGGGACAACTGTGAATGTTCTTGACCATCCCAGCCATAGCCCAGACTTGAACCCAATCGAACATCTCTGGAGAGACATGAAAATGGCTGTCCACCGACAATCCCCATCGAACTTGACATAGTTTATGAGGATCTGCAGAGAAGAATGGCCAAAATCCCCAAATCCAGGTGTGAAAAGATTGTCACATCATACCCAAAAAGTCTTGAGGCTGTAATCGCTGCCAAAGGCGCTTCAACTAAGTACTGAGTTAAGGGTCTGAATACTTATGCCAATGTGATTCTATGTTTTTTTGCTTTGTCATTATTGGGTTTAAAGTGTAGATTGATGTTAATACAAAATATAATTTTAGGCATTATAGCATAAGGCTGCAACATAGCAAAATGTGAAAAAAATTAAGGGGTCTGAATTCTTTCTGAATGCACTGTATGTGTAGCTGCTGTGTAGCTTCTGTGTAGATTATGTGTTACGTGTAGCTCAACATGTGATTGACAGCTAATTGTGTCTCATAAAATGTCAGTGTGGATGAAATGAATCTTGTTCTACATATATTTGTTCCATCATCTCTTTGATATATGAAGATAAAAAAAATTAAATAGTTCAGAATATATTATATTGTAATATGTTATACTTATTTTGTGACACTGTCTGAGCATTTTGTTGATCTGTTTGTTATAGATATACATGCCGGGTTTCTAAAGTCCCAAGTATGTAATAACGTTTTGGGAAACACCCATGCATTTAAACTAGAAAGCTGTAATACTGTAGCTTCAATATTTCATGACGGCTATATGAAAGAAATGCAGCTGCAAGAGTAATTCCTTAATTTATGTCAACATATTGATACATAAAATCGAGAGCTATTATAATAAAAACAAAATAAAGACATATTTAATGGTGCAAACACTTATTTATTTTTCTAACAGGCTGCAAACAACATCCAATAAAATGTTTATTCTAAAGTGTGCACACAGTGAAATATTATGGATTCTCATATGTTTACTTTGGAAATAATTATTAATCATGTCCATTTTCCTCTAAAATATGTGATCTGAAGCATGCATGCTACATTTATTACATTGAGTCTAAATAATAATAGAACAACAATAATATTTTTAATTTAATAATAATAATCAATAGTTATAATAATTAATAACAAATAATAATAGGAACAATATGGGGTCAAATTTGATTTCATATTTTCTTTAGTCCACTGTATCCTATTAGCCACTGAGAGCAAGGCTTTCATAACATCTTTCTTTTTCTGAGTTTCTTTTACTCCACAGACCTCAGCCAGACCCACCTGCCTGGCCCAGTTCTGCACTTCTCTGCTGAGATGTTGCTTTATTCTTATGTATCAGCACAATGGCAACCAAGATGAAAAACTCCTCAGTAGCATCACTTGGGCTAAATGCGTTATAATGTCAGATTTACAAATTCCTTTTTCTCGGGTATAAAATGACCCACATAATTACAAACCATAAAAATAATAAAATAACAGAAATGGCCCAGTTCTTTCAACTGCATTTACTATTTTTTCCCTCTCTCTTTTGTGTGTTTTTCCGCTCCCTCAACAACGGTCTGGTGAATAATGACTCTGTCATCCCTGAGAGTAGTAAGGCTCGGGAGGATGCTAGTAGATTGATTTAACGCTTCCAATAATAAACATCTCATACACAGGTGGCTATCCCTAACAACCCTCTCAATATTCAATGGTCATATATCACATTCTCTTGCTAATTATTAATTGAGGACCTCATCTGAGATAATATGTAGTGTCCATTTCTCTCTCTCTCTCTCTCTCTCTCTCTCTCTCCATTTATGGCCATTGCCTGGTCTCCCTGTACACTGTCAAATGAGAAATTGTTCATCAGTGTTGTGTGTTCCATGTTGTACAACAGTTAGTTCTAGTCCTGTAATCTGATTGGACAAGCAGCATTTCAGGAGTCCTGATACTGAGTACAACCACACTGGGATGATTCACTGTTTGTATCACTCCACTTGTCTGTGTTTATGGTGTTCCAGAGAGCCTGTCTGTCTGTGCATTGCTCAGCGATACACAACGGTTGTTCCTCATTGGTAGGACTCAGTTGGAGTGATGCTAGATTGATATAACACTTCTACGCATTTTATACTCGGGCGGATCCCCAAATAGCTCTCTAAAAGTGATCATATCTCATGAAACAGATCATTAAATTGTGTTAGTTATAGAATATTATCACTAATAAATACGGCATAGAGTCAGTACTGTATCTTTGAAGGACACCTTGGGAATAAATGTTTAATAAGTTATTCCAATGCTGTAAGCCATGCACATGGAGGTTTTTGAGTACTAAATCTCTTGTGCTGACTCTTCTTTTGAATTGAAGGACCTTCAGCCTTCCCTTGAATGTGATTCAGACTATTTTCAGTGTAGAAGGCCATTCTGAACAGGTTGTTATGTCCCATTATAAAGGAAAAATAGAGAAGATACTCAAAACAGCACATTTGAAGTGCAAATGGTGTCAGTGAGTGCCACACGTTGGCTTCTCTGTTGAATAAGGACAGAGAGGGGACAGGGTAGACATGCTCTCTCTCTCCCTCCTCCAACTTCCTCCTTATTTGCAACAGCAGACTCAGACTCTATGGACCAACGAGTCAAATCGATCACTAAAGGTTTTTGGCCGGACCAGTGGCTTAGCAAAAATTTGACCTTTATTTTTCAGCCAGACAGGAAGTGAAGCGGGAGCCCTCATAGCATGCTGAGCCCAACAACTTAGTGGCTGTAAAAAGTAGATATGGGCAAGAATAGACATTTTAAACATGCTATCCTCAGGGCAAATTCAGATTATTTCTTATCTGTACAGATAGTAAAGTAAAACAAGCTCTTCCACAAACCTGCACTTAAATATACGAGTAAATTATTATTACTTTTTAATATCAATTATTAGAAATAAATGAGATAACAGGTTTTTCACTGCCACTCAGATGAAAGGCAAAAATGTACTCTTTTTTTTAAAAATAAAGAATAGAAGTGCTATACATTTCCTCTCAGGGATTAGACAAAAAGGTGGCTTCTCGTTGCTTTGAATACTGTCACATTGGATACTGTATATCTGTTTAATGGTCTTCATATTTTATGTGCTCAGTCAAGTAAAGAAGAATAGTCTTAATATTATTTGTAGACAATTTATCCTTGTAGAAGACATGCTAGCCTGTGCTCTGTTTGCTATGCTGATTTTTATTAGGCACAATGGACTTTTATCTTGCTACAGCATGCTGTTTTTTTGAGACTAGCTAGGACAACATTTTACTGAATCTTTTCGGGCATCTCAATACATAATAAAATATTTTTTATTTGTGTTGTGATTTGGTTTAATATTTTAATTGCTGGAATTCATTTTAAGTTTGCTTTATGATCATGTTATGTATTTCCTAAACAGTTGCTTAGCTTCCACTCTCTCAGGATTTATTATAACCACCGTAAGCAAATATTTACATTGCAAAATATTAATAAAGTAGTCACATATGTACAGACTATACACAATGCTATCAAAGCTATTGTGATATTATTCAACATAATGCTATTACAATGAATAACATCAGCTTATACAGTATTGTGCTTAGTATATACAGTATGTTTCTGTGTGCACAATGTTTTGCTTGCACACCTTTTTTATTCAGACAGAGCATATCCTCTCTTCTTTTATATGTTAGGTCTGTGTCTGTCTGTTTCTGCGGCAATGTTGTGTTGTTCTGTCCAACGTTTTTCTTTTTTTCTGCATTCTTTAATTTTTCATGATATCATTGTTGGATATTTTTGTACTTATGTGTAGACATCAGACTTCACATCCATGTAGCTGTCACGGACTGCATGGAACAGACAGACTGACAACAGGAAATGTAGAACCCAAATGCTGGAGTTTAATAAACAAATAAACCAAATGATCACCACTACAAAACAATGCAGAGTAAAAAAATAATAATTAAAACATTAATAAAAGTAACAAATGACATAAAACACATAACTTTGAACAAGGATGATGGATAAAGATGAACACAGACATTAATTTACACAGTACGGTCTATCATAACCAAGAATGACTGAAACTAAGGGGTGTATGTACACAGAAGATTAATGATGAGGAATAGAGAACAGGTGTGAATGGTTAGAAATCCGGGGAGGTGCTTCTGGGAAATGTAGTTTGGGGAGAGACTGGGGAGAACATGACAGTAACAGAATGCATGAGAGATTGATTTGTTTTAAGCCAGATTCTGAATGTGATTCTGAACTGTTGGTTTGAAACTTCTTTTGATGTTGTAGAATAGTATGCTGCATGACTTACCTCCCACCTGGCTTTTATTTATTTATGAATTATACATTTCATAACTTTAATCAATTTAAGTTAAATGACAGGGTTCATTTGTAACAGGAGTAGTGCGAGAAGACAAGATGCTGTTGAAGTTCCTCCTTGATGGGCCAGTTTCTCTCAACAGTCTCTCTCTCCCCCAGGTTCTTGTCTTCTTTCTTTCTTTCTTTCTTTCTTTCTTGAGAGAAACATATCAAGATTAATGGCAGGCAATGGACATGGCACGTATTGATTTATCTGGTCCATCTCATTGGAAAGAGAGATTTTCTCTGTCTGAAGAGTGAACACAAACAAAGACACACCAAAAAGACATAAGATAACCACTGTCTCAGTGGTGGCCCATGCATTTTAAGTCTAGGCCTTAAGTGTGATTTATAACATTAAGAAAACAGTTTCACAATGAATAAAACACCATATGCCTATCAAACATTATGTGGCAGTCAACAAATAATGCCAATTGACATTATAAAAACACGTCCACACACAAAAGCCGGAACCAAGGAGGTCTAATACCAATTAAAAGCTCTCTAGTAATGTTTGCAATTAAAATTTTCCTTGCAATACATTTTGTTTTGTTAGGGTACACGGTTACTTTTCAAAACTTGATCTGACACTGAATGCTCAAGCAGACTAATTTACACTTTAAAAACTCCTGATGTTGCTATAACAATGCAAAAAGCACTTACCATATTAAAGTCAAAGCTTAAAGTTAGAATCAGCCTTTCATTTCCTGTATAATTAATCAATAGCACAATCATGTAGAACATCTCAGGTTTTTAAATCCATAAGGATCTCTTTCTCAATGACAATAACAGCTTTCAAATGACATAAATCACTTAAACCTTGATTTAGTCACTCAAGACCAGCTAAAAGGTCTGGACTGGGACATATTCTAAAGACCACACCCTCCAGTAACAAATAAATTAATCTGATTGGCTGGTGAATCTAACAATCTGACATTAGATGCTTAGTCACGGCGGTGTTGAGGGATTCTGTGGATATTCTGAAGGCCTGACGGAGTGGAGCTCAATCTCGTGCTGCTTTGGCTAAGGAGCATGACTTCGGGCATACGATTTGTGAAACATTTGTCACACTTTGCTGGTAAGCATTGAGGAATAAATTCTGATTGGATAAACTTAAAATTAAAGTCAATGAGAATGGATGAAAACATTTTTATTTATGTATTAGGCATGTTACTCCAGCAGAGAAGGCATTACTGGCCCTGAGAAATCACCACAGCACTGCCATTACATTTTGTTGTTGATTTTGTGCTCATCCATACGATATGAATGTATGTGAGCTGTTTTACTGTTTTAAAGAAAGCAAACAGACCATTATAAAGCATACAAACGATTTCGACAACTAAATGGTTTTACCTCCCATGTGTATGTGTTTGTATTTACGTGTGTGTTTGAACTCCATAGCAATTTGAAGAAAAAGCACATCTTTGAAAAGAATGAAGCTTTTAACACATTCCATAATTTAGCAGCATTTGAACACAGTGACCCTGAGATGCAAAAGCATCCAAGGGAAACGATTGTGTGAGCTTCACAGTGCTGCGTCTCCACTGAACGACACAAGCCACATCAAACATTCCGCTCAAGCCAGAGGCTTCATCTCTCTGTCAGTTAAAACCTTCATTTACATGACCTTGCTTAGAGTGAAGGTCATGGATCCGTTCTCTTCTCCTCCACCCTTTCTCCGATTTCTGTTTCTCGCTTTGAAAGAGTGGTCAACAGGCAGTGAATGCAAATGTCTCACATGTGACACGTTAATCATGATTAATCACAATTAGTCAGGGAGGGTGAGCTGGGACAGGGCAGAGTGGAGAGGTCTCTCCCTTTATTAGGACTTCTCTGATTCACTAAGCTAACTGATAGAAATTGCCACTAAAAAAATAAATAATAAAAAAGTAAATGCAAGAAAGTTTATATATGATATAATATATTCATAAATACTATATATCACCAAAAGGTCTTTTTGTTTCTTCTTTTTTTTTATAAATGTTTAATGGTAGAATATTGTCATCACTAACATCTTTTCAAAGACAGTATCCTACTTCTAGCTTAATAACACATTTTATTTCTCAAAACATACATTATATATATATATATATATATATATATATATATATATATATATATATATCAGAGAAAGCATTTACTTTCTTCTTTTGGTTTGGAAATGTAGATAATTATAATCTTGCAGACCGCATTTATAATTTATTGGCTCTTAAAAAGCAGGGTGCATACATTTAAACCCAGTGTACAGGGAGTGATGTCCGTGCTGTGTCATTCTCTCTTTCCCTCTCTCTTGTTACAGTGCTATTCTCCCTCTCACAAAAACACAGAATAACTGCATTAAATCTAATAGCTCAGGTAATACTGACAGTACATAAATCCTGCCACTGAAATAGGGTGTCATTTATCATCTGATTTAGCCTGTTTTTTCTTTTGTTTTTGCCTGCACAACTGCTAGCTCCACCCTCTCTATTCACATTACATTATCAGCCTGTTTTATGCTTCCACCTGAGGGATACAGTCAAGGTCAGGGTTTGATTGTTTAACAAGGGCCAGTTATCCCCTTCTGTTAGATGCCGTAACTATAACATTATTATTTTTTTGATGATTTAATTTTTCTTTGCATGCAACATGCAAATCACAAATTGTTCATGTTTTGCTAATGGGGGGCTCTTAAAATTATGAAATGGGCTTCAAAGTGATTTGGCACATTACATTTACAACTCTATGATTGGCTCAGAGCAATGTGCCAGCCAAGCAGCTGAGTTTGAAATGAATGGGAAAGTTAACAGATAGCTTTTTTTAGGTATTAGACTGCCAAGGGCAAAACACAGTAACTACAATTTACCTAAAAGAATACATCATGTATTGTTTCACACACATTCCAAATAGTATATATCAAGCAAAAGGCCTGTTGTAAATATTTTAGATTTTATAAGCTGTAAACTGTTGTCTTTTGTCAGGTTTTCAATTGTAACTTGAATCACAAACAGAAAATAAAAATAGCAGATACCCCTGATTAAAGGTGCTATAATTGATTTTTTTCATGGAATGGTATGCAAAAAATAATCCTACTCCCTGAAAGATTTCACTGAAATATGTGCGCTGAGTTTGTCAGTTCTATAATTTGTCAGTTTAGGACGCTATTGTTGTGTTTGACAAATGTGGGAACATGCTTTGTGTCAGTTTCAACAGTATCGGTGCAGTGTTTTGGAAAGAGCCACTTGGCTAAATCAATGGCTTAGTCTCGTGGAAGATAGAAGGACTATAATCTCTTACAGCACCTTTAAAACAAATGCATTAATGCTCCCGAGTCTAAATACAATGTGATATGACGCACAGATCTTAAAAAAAGAAAATGCAAAGCTACCTCAGATATAATATTTTATCATCCCAGGCGGTCTCTGATTACAAATCAACCAATCACAGCTGTCGTAATCTGCGTCAACACAACACAAAGATACATTTTTGGAGAGGTGCATGTCAGGCCACACTGTAGGCCAGGGCTCTATAACTACTTTCTATCTGCCGCCAGATTATCCAGATGTAAACTTGGCGGGGGCCGACATTTTTTCCGTATTCATTTTCACTTTCATTGCAAAAACACCCTTAATACTGCATGAAAAATAAAAAACAACAAAACAACAAAAAAAGAACAATAATCAGTTGAACATTTTAGGGCTATTGTTTACAAATTATGAGAAACATTTAGATCTGCTAAAGCCCTCTCACAATATCAACCCAAATGGGACTACCACCCCTGGAGTCGTGAGTTCGAACCCAGGGTGTGCTGAGTGACTCCAGCCAGGTTTCCTAAGTATCCAAATTAGCCTGTTTGCTAGGGAGTGTAGAGTCACATGGGGAAAACTCCTCTTGGTGGTGTTTAGGGGTTAAGTTTTGCGTGAATTGCATGGAGTAGCATGAGTCTCCACATGCTGTGAGTCTCTGCGGTGTCATGCACAGCGAGTCATGTGATAAGATGCGTGTATTGACTGTCTCAAAAGCGGAGGCAACTGAGACTTGTCCTCCAGCACCCAGATTGAGGTGAGTAACCGTGCCACCATGAGGACATACTAAGTAGTGGGAATTGGGCATTCCAAATTTGGAGAAAAGGGGATAAAAAATAAAAAACAAAAAAATGGCTTTTAAAAAGAAGAAAAGAAAAGAAAAAGAATGCATTTAAATAAAATGTCCTTCCTGAAAAAAATTTGATACAGTACAATGTCTATTCTTCCATTTTCTCTATAAAGTATCATCCTTTTCAGTGAATTAAAAATGACTCCTGCAAATATTGTGAAGTTGCACACAGTAGTGAGTGCAGGAGCCAGATGTTGTGTAATCATTAGCAAAAGAAGAACAAACTGAGTTGATGCTGTTCGTGATTGAGAGGGCTGAATCACAGCTGTATAGAACCAAATATAATCTGGACATTATGTGCTGACAACATTTCTGTCACAACTGCAGAGAAAATTTGTTACACCTGCAGATTTGACCACACTACACACAACTAAGCAATTTATATAAATACATTTGATTAAAAAAAAAAGACACTATCAAATTCTCACATAAGCGGTGTGATCCATGTTTAGCAAAGCAATATAATGGAACTATAACTAAAAGCTTAAACACGTGCTCCATCCAGTCTGGACAACTGATGATGGTTGAATGCTGTTGCACCAAAGTGTTGTTAAACTCACCGCTGATTGCTGAGGCTCACGCCTATAAATGCAGAGTTTTGTTAAAAGAGCACTCTGGTATTTCAGATGGCGAGCCAATTTTATCAAAAAGAAGTTGGAGGGCCAGACAAAGATGATTGGCGAGCTAGATTTGGCCCGCAGGCTGCCAGTTGACTAGCTCTGCCGTACGGTGGTTACAGCATAGACTGAAGTGCTCCTTTGACACAGAAGTACATATCGCCCTTGATGTATGCAATTGGGTCTCTAAGACCATGACCAGACAATTTAAGATCAACTAAGCTCTGATTTTGATAAAACAGAAAGGGTCGACTTTATTATTGGCATTTGGCTGCACAATTAAAAAACAGTTTCAGTGTTGCTGTTGTTACTGTGTTTTGGCTCTGTAGGGCCATATAGACTGTCTCTGCCTGGGCCCATATTTTTGACATTTCCCAGCAGCCCCCTCTTTGACTTCTATTTAAGGCTGGACACTCCTTGACTGACTCTACTGCCAGCATCCCCTCTCTCTCTCTCTCTCTCACTCTCTTTCTTTTACTCCATGTCTAGAACCCCTCTTTCACATACATGACAGCAATCTCATTTAAACAGCTTCATCTGCATGTCTGCTGTAGAAAATAATGTCTGCCCTTTGTCCTGCCTGTGAGGTTGTACGAGAGAGACAGAGATTAAAGAGAAAGTTTAGGAGAGAGATAGAGAGAGAGACAGCTAATTCTTCTCTCTGGCCTGCTTGTTATCCAACTGTGGACTTTTCCATTCGGAAACACACCATTAGCTGCAGCACATGTGGTGTGGTATGACAGGTGTCAGGGAAGCGGGCTGACATCGGCTCGGCCGTCCATCCATCACGTGGTGGAAGAGAGGAGAGAGTGATGTAGCTTTACTTCCAGACTTGGGGATGAATGCGGGATGAGAGAAATGAGGGGTGGACAGCTGTTTTCTAGCCCATCAGCTATCAAGACTTATTAATGACATTTTTGGCACTAACAGATTACAGCATCAATGCCAATCACTCTAATTTGAATCTTAAATGGGGGGGGGTGTTAAATATGGAGAGTTAGTGAGCTGTGTGTTATAGAGTGAAATGGAGAAAGACAAAGAGAGAGTGAGAGAGAGCGAGAGAGAGGAAGAGAGAGAGAGTTGACACTGATTCCCCTGCCAGCTCCTTTTGCTGAATACCAAGCACTCCCTCAATAATTCATTAGGCAGCCATGGAGCCATAAACGAAGCAGTTATCGCTGGCATAGGGACAAGCATGGTCCCTTTCTCAAAGACTGCATGTTATCTATCATTCAGCATTACATTACAGTACTGTTAGACAACTGCTCTCCATCAGTGTTTGTTTGTGTGCTTGTGTTTATGCAGGGCCTAAACGTTAGACGAACATGTTTTGCTAAATATTAGAGTTTGGTATCACCAACTATCTAATTAAAATATAGGAAATTATATGATTTCATACATCAATAAATATGCTCATTCTTTATGATTAAAATGTTTTAACATTATAGAAAAATACTAAATTAATCAAACCTGTCAAATAACATAAATGGAAGGGTTGCATGTTTTAAACAAATCAAATATATATTATTTTAGATTCTTCGAATAGCGACCCCTATGCCTAGATTACAGCTCTGCACAGGGCTTCCGAAAAAAATTTAATTTACTTTTCGTAATCGATAGAATTGATTTCAAAGGAACATTTCAATACAAGTTTAGCTCAGTTAACACAAAATTAAATAATAATAATAATAATAATATTTAGACTCACCCCATATTTATATAAAAATAAAAAACAAGAGGCAAAGTGAAATCCTATTGTAAGCAGTGCAAGTTACCATGTACGTTTTGAAAATAAATTCATGCTTTGGCTCAATTTATATTTGTCTACCATACTAAAGCATTTTACATAAGCCTTTAGATCAAGAAGTTTGTAAGCTCAAAGTATCAAAGCATTATCATGATGACAACAATCACAAAATATGATTATATCAGCACAGTTTTACTAAATATTTAGATCATGCACAGTCCGACTGTCGTCCCGATGGTAAGTGGTTTCATCCATTGATTTCCGACCCCTCCTTCTCTGCTGAGTTCTCAGGGGCTAATTACCCCACATCTGTTTGAGGTGTGCTCTCGATCATAGCCCATCAAGGGCAGCCAACATCAATCTCTGTAGACGTGAAACTAGGTTTAGACATTCCAGCCTTAATCAATCAGAGAGCTGGCCAACACAGACTGACTGTCTACAGAACACACACGCTCGGCTCTGTGTTTTTTTCTACCTTGCTCAGCACTGTTGTAAAGCTCCTGGGTATTTTACAGCGATTAAACAGTAAGTAGCCGCAGGTGCATGTTGGCTCTAAAGGGCTGTTGTGTGGCTCCCGCCATAGCACAGGGGTTGAGGGGTCAAAACCGCCCAGACCACGGCACCTCATGCCGGAGAATGACACGCCAGGTCTTACCAGGTTGCACTGGAGCACTCGTAGGGGGCTGATGGTATATGCACACAATAATTTTTCAAGTGTTTCTGTTTGTGTGTGTGCCTAGTTATGATATAGCCATGAGCAACAAAGTGTTTGCTATGAAAAAAGCACTTTACTAAACATGAGAAACGCTTAATGAGGTTCAAATTGAAAATCTGCAGGTTTCTGTAAGTGTGTTTGTGTGTGTGCACCATTTGTGCATTCTTCTCTGCATGTGTGTGCTTTAGGAATCATCTTCTTTAAAGATAGTCATTAACCTGTCTGGCCCAAAGGGAAATGTTATTTCTTATTGTGTGCTCTGTCTCTTACTCAGATATCAGTTACAGTACATTTGGAACCCACACTCAACATATACCATATTGTACTGTTTGTTGGGCAGAAGTTTATATTGTTTATGTGGTTATCCTGCAGTTTAGGCTATTTTAGACTAAAGGTTGACTTAACTGGTTTTAGATTAGAGGTTGAAATCTTCTAAATGTAATTATGTACTGATTCAGGGAGTCACAATGTGATTCTCAATACAATTTAAATCTTGTTGCGTCTCATGATCAGCAAATTTGTATTTCTGTGTAAATTAAACGTTGCTTCAGAGTCAATTACACATATTGTTTTATGTGGCTGTGCATGAGGATGATCATTTCCGTGATTGTCATTCATGTACATTTATATCACCTCTGTGCCTCATTATGGTGTCATGTATTACAAACGTAGATTTAACATATTGTCATCACACAACCTTAAAATAGAGTGCGTAACACAGAATGCTGGTTGATTTTTATATTTTATTTTCTATTATATTTAGCAAAATATTATTGGTTTGACAAATTTCTACTTATTTAAATGCTTCAACTTATGTTTGTTAGCATGAACACCACCAACTAAACACATCTTTTTGCGATGTCTTTGCAGCGCAACTACACCTTTGGTCATGTTCATGAAAATGTAGTACAATTTGAAGTAGAAATGTAGTAGACTTTGCACAATGCATGACAATTAGCTGTATATTTATTGTTTTTTAATTAAGAAACATCATTTTTTAGTATTCTGATTCTGAATTTTCCATGGTTGGTGACCAGCTAAAAACAACACGAAAGTGTCCAAAAAATACCTTATACTGGTACGTTTCACTAGTCATTTCAGCCGGTTGCCAACTAAACCAGCTTAGCTGTTATATTTGGGTGTTTATCATGGTAGTGTTGTAATTTCTCATTCAGAATGCTTTTAAGGCACAAGGAAGACATGATTTACTTTAAACCAGCCCCAGACTGCTAATACAGATAGTCACATGTAATATATATAGATTATCTTACAGACAAAGCCAACACCAAAATCCCCCTTTCCATCTTCGCATTGCTCTTCTGGACTAGCACCACTTGCATGAGATCTGTGAATTGGCACAAAGCTTTCCTTGTCAAGGTAAAGCACCTCTGACAAAAGACTTGTCTTTCAGGCTCTGGGCATTAGCTGCAATTGTCAGATTTGTTAGCTTGTCTTTGTTATTGTAACACTGTCAGGATTGGATGTGCTTGTGTCTTGTGTCCGCTGAATGGCGTGTCTTGGTAAGTTATTGTGATCCTGCTCTGTCTGGGATGGCAGGAAACCCATCAGGTTTTGCTGTTTTCCCTGTCCGCTGGCAATCGATAGGTCACACGTCTTATTAGACCCCGTCACTCATTGCCTATGCCCAGCTTCTACACACAGTTTTTCTTTGCTTGCTCAAATCTCCCCACAATTTTGATGAACTCTGGCTTTTCCTCTACCCATCTGCACCCCCCCATCACTTTATCATTCATGATACTCCTGCTGCTGGGCGAAATCACTGATCTCTGCCAGCCCACCTGTTTTTTTCTCCTCCTCTTTCATTTTTCAAGTTCATGTCATTTTCATATGATCTCTTTTCCATTCTCTTGCTTTTATGTTTTCTTTAGTCCTCCCAGGCTGTCCGTTTGCCTGGGGGTTTAGTTGTCACAATGCTTGTAGTGTGTGCGTCTGCGTGTGTGTGTTCTCCATGACTGACAAACAATCTCAAGAAACCCATTATGCTTTGTTTGATGGTGGGCCAGACATGCTTGCTTTAGTCTATTCTGGTTTGCCATGTGTTTTTTCCCATTTCTGTAATCTGGTAGTGGTCAGTTATTTGTTTGCTCTTGTGTATTTTTCATAAATACATTTTATTATAATTCAGGAGATATAGGGGAAAAAATTTGTTGGATGCCAGGTTATTTTAGTTTTGTGTTTTCAAATCAGTTTTATTTTATATAGATTTAAAATTTTCTATAAATTTCAGTTTAGTTACAGTTGGTTTCATTAATGCTTTTTTAAACATATTTATTTTGTAAACACACATTTTTATATATTTTAGTTTCAGTTTTAGTAATTATAGTTTTGAGAGTTAACAGAACACTTCCATAGCATAGACCAAAGCAAGACATTTTTATTTAAGCTTGGCAAAATTACACAATACACTTGAAGCAAAACGAAACACTTGAATATTTGCACAGTTTACTTAGACTCCGCATACTTGTGCATAATAACAATAACAGAATGGTTTGAGATGCAGCAAAGTTACAAAGAACCAAACAAAAACAAATCAAAGCTTTAAAATTTAATTGTATGAAAAGTTCAAATGAACTCAAATTCATGTTAAACATGAAATATTGTTAAACTGAGACTCAGCTCCGCCAATTTGTTTATATATGTTTACATTTACTGCATACAATATGATACATGTCTGGTATAATCTTGAAATCCGTGGTCGTGTGTTAAATATACAGTCCCTCCAGGATTTTGAATTTGAGCAAATACAACTAATCTATGCATTATTTGCGGTAGTTTGCAATTATTTTTATTTTCCGCAAATTTTCTACACAAAACATAAATCTGAGGGAATTCCATCACTTTCCTTTGTGTGTGACAGTGGCAAAACAAATGCTTGAAAAGCCTGAAGCAGTCGCAACATATCCAAATGCACAGCTGCTGTTGTATAATCACCATAGTAATAGTGTAAGCATCTTCCTCATCTCCTTCACATTGTGCGTTCACTTTCAAAATCCTTGTCTAAACTTTGACAGGGTCGCAGACAGCACACATACATCACAGCTAGTGTTTAATCTTCACCCTGAGTGCAGGATAAGACACAACAACCGGGTTTATACTTAGAATCCCTAACATTCATTTGTTAAAATCCCAATTAGGTGTGTAGGAAAATGTGATTAGAATTTGATTGGCTAAATACAATACAAGGCTACGGATCTAAAAATGGCAATTTATGCTGAACAGTTTGCTGAAAATAAATGTTCATAAATGTTTGTTTTTTTATTTAATGATCACAAACATACCTCTTTGTATTTCAATGTGGTGATTATGATGACGTTATTAGACACAAATTTGACTGTATTCACCTGTAGTGTCTCCATTAAGTACAGTACATTAGCCTGTAAGGCCATGATATATTTACTTAGCTAAACTTTAGCTAGCTTATTACATTAGCTAGTAGCTCATGAGTCATGCATGTAACCAAGACAAGTTATATATATTTGTCTTTTGGTTAATTAGCTGTAAAGTCGAGGCACTGGTAGCTTAGTCTTTTGTTCATCACCACTCACCTCCACACAAGCCAAGAAAAACACAACTGGGATAGGAGATGGGAGTGGCTGCTGTCTGCCTGTCTTTGTGTCTGATGTGCCAATGTGTGTTGCACTGCTGCGCGGAGACGCAGATGGAGAGAGAGAGAAGAACTCGACAAAGTCTCATCTCCCGACCTATTTTAGGCTAGCGCCTTACCCCAGTATGCCTGTCTTCGCCACAGTAGAACCTGAAAATATTTAAAAAAGATTATGACATTTACTTGTTTTTAAATAAAGACTTCCTACCAGCCATAATTCATGTCCGAGTCATCTTCATATGTCTTTCAGTATCAGCTATGTTCATTGTCATTACATGCTACAACGCCACCTGCAGATGTTCACCTAAACAGCCCAATAGAGTATGAGTCTGCTGCGGCTCTGCAGCTCTGAAGATGAAAATCTCAAACACACACAGCTCAGACTTTTCCGCCATGTGATGAGAGCTCATTGATTATGAAAACGATAATTTATTTGTAATTATTTCTGTTTTATTTCAGTTAGTTTTATAATAAATGCTGTTACTTTGGTTTAGTTTTCGTTTTTCATTTATTTTAAAATATTTATTTTATTTCAGTTCATATTTCAAATGTTTTTTAATCAATAGTTTTCGTTTTCATTCCAGTTTTAGTTTATGGTAATACCCTTGGTTGGATGTCATTGTTTGTGTATTTGATTGAAATAAAGCTCAGGTAGGGAGATGATTGAACAAGTGCAGTTAGCTTATAATAAAGATATTTGCTTACATTGTATGGAAAAGACCAGCTTTGACATTCTGCTAGATAACTTGTTTTGAGTTAGATAAAGAAATTTGTGTTTTAAATGTCATTTTATGTTTAGATGAACTGTTCCTTTGAACCACGCTAGACTTTCTACTTTACTGAGAATATTATAAACGTTAACCTGAGTGTTTAATGTCTTGTATTGCATTGTGCTATCCCAGATTCTGTGTTGTTGAATATGCATGTCAAACCCACAGAGGCATTTCAATATTTAAATGTTGTCTAAACATTTCAAATACTTGTACATATAAAACATTGTAACATGGTGTCACTTGGGAGACAATTTGTGTTAATGACATTAAGGATGTGGCATTTAATTGTGTTGCATTATTCATCTAGACCTTGACTGAGTGGAAGTTATTCTTGTTCTCTTATACAGTCCCTCTACTCCTGTCAACTTCTTTTTTGCCCTCCAGAATGTGGGTTTTTAGGATGTGGTGGGATTTAGCGAGGGGACTGTGAGAATGTGATGGACATTGTTGGCATGATTGAATCTCCCCAAAATACATGACAGACACATGGGGTCCGCTGAGTCCCCCCTCCCCTCCCCCCCACACACACACACACAATTCCTGTGGGACATATGTACTGGTTTCCATTCAAGGAGGATACCAATGATATCTGCAAATGGGATGTGAAGACAGAATTCAAACCTGCATATTTGACGTGAGCACCGTGTCTGGAGCAAGGCCATGATGTGAGATATAAATTTAAGTTTAAATTATTTTATAGCATTAAAAACGAGACTACAGTGTGATATGGTGGATATATTGCACTTTATTATTTGTTGTAGCCCATCCGCCTCAAGGTTCGATGTGTTGTGCATTCTGAGATGCTATTCTGGTCACTACAATTGTACAAAGTGGTTATCTGAGTTACCATAGCCTTTCTGTTAGCTCGAACCAGCCATTCTCCGTTGACCTCTCTCATCAACAAGGTGTTTACGTCTGCAGAACTGCCCCTTACTGGATGTTTTTTTTGTTTGTTTTGTTTTAGCACGATTCTGAGACTGTTCTCAAGAGATTGTTGTGCGTGAAAATCCCAGGAGATCAGCTGTTACAAAAATACTCCTACCAGCCGGTCTGGCACCAACAATCATGTCACAGTCGAAATCACTGAGATCACATTTTTCCCTCATTCTGATGGTTGTTGTGAACATGAACTGAAGCTCCTGACCTGTATATGCATGATTTTATGCATTTCAATGCTGCCACATGATTGGCTCATTAGATAATAGCATGAATAAGTAGGTGTACAGGTGTTCCTAATCAAGTGCTCGGTGAGTGTATGCTGGAAATCACTTGCCTGAGACAATGCTCAATTATACAGTTTAGCCATCATTTTACAGAATTCTGCAATTGCCCAATCAGAATCAAGTATTCCAGAGAATTGTAATAACCATGGAGAACTTCAAGCAGGTTTAGTCAATCCCCTGCATCCCCACCACCTTAACAAGCCATGCCACCAGCCGTACATGACCATCGTCTACTGGATCAGCACGGCTGTCTCTATGAAAACAGAAAGACGATGCCCTTCTCAAACTCATGTGGAATGTGAATACAATGACCTCTTCCTGGTCTGCCTGATTAGAGAAAGGGAACACGGTGCTGCTCACAATTTATACTGACCATTATTGTTCTATCTCTCTCTCTCTCTCTCTCTCTCCTCTCTCTCTCTCTCTCTCTCTCTCTCTCTCTCTCTCTCTTCCTCTCTCTGTCTTTATCTACAGTATATAACGATGTGGCATAGTTCTGTGGCTGGGGTTTTTAATTAAAGTGCCACTGCTGGTGGGGGCATATCAGTTCTCATCAGCACTGCAGTCTTGCACCTCTCAATGTCACCCAGCTCACACACACGCACACTCACTCACACCATCAGTGTGTTTGTACATGTGCACGAAAGGTTAAGAGTGTTTGTTAACTAAAATATTTCTGTTTTATCTAGACTTATAGTATATCGTGCATGGAATAACTTTGTTATAGGTTTTATTAGTGAGTCATAATTAAAAATGCTCAACAGATCAGTTGATGCACATTCAAATATGAACATACATGAAAATGTTAATCAAAATGACATTTAAGTACATAATTGTACAATAACTAACAATTCTTAAAGGGGCCATATTTTACACATAGAGAGTGAGAGAGAGAGAGCACGAGTCTGTGCTCACTGTGACACAGGTGAGGTCGAGACATAGACACTCTTTCACTGTAAGAAATTTACAGAGGTGAGAGAGAGATACCTCCACAAACTCTCAAACCTCATGCCACAGTTTTCCAGTTTGGCAGAAACCGATCAGATGCTGGTGTTACTGGGGGAGGACCATCATGCATCAGTTGCAGCTAAATTCAGTTTTGAGCTGCACACCCTCAGAAACCAATTACTGCCTTAATGTACTTCATTCACAGTATTTTTATTTTCTTATGTTCATAATGTCCTGTTAAATGCTCTTACTGTTTGTCATTGACTATCAGCCTGGATTGCATACACATACACACATTACATACACCAGGGAGAGTGTGTAATGCATTTGAATTGTTTCCTCTCCACACATGGCAATGTTTCTGTTTTGTGTGTGTTTGTGCACTTTTATATTTTTGGGGGACAAATGTATCCCCAAAGAGAGCTAAATATGTCAAAACCCTCCATTGAGGACATTTTGGGTGTCCATCCATCCATCCATCCATCGTCAACCGCTTATCCTGTGTACAGGGTCGCGGGGGGCTGGAGCCTATCCCAGCTATTTTGGGTGTCCTCATTTGAAAAATTATTCATTAATAATTCTAAAATTAATTAATTCTAAAAATACAAAAAGTTTTCTTTTAATGGAAGGGTTTGTATTTGGGTCAGGCATAGTTTAGTAAACACAATCGGAAGTGTGTGTGTGTGTGTGTGTGTGTGTGTGTGTGTGTGTGTGTGTGTGTGCGTGTGCGTGTGTGCGTGTGTGTGAGTGTGCGCGTGTGTGTATGTGTGTGCGTGTTAGAGGAGTCAGTGACTGGGATGGTGCTGCCTCATCATTCCAAATGGCAAATCCCTTTAAGTGTGTCTGGCAAAGAGCTAAATCTCTGTCTGTCCACTTCAGGCCTTTTCTTTATCGCTGAATATCTGTGTCTCTCCCTCACTTTCTTAACAATACAAATGTGGCTATGTTTAAGCTTCAAATCTCATTTGCACTGATAGGAAATAGTTTATATGAATGAAAACCCTTACATTCAATTATAATTATGCTGAGACACTTAATGCTGCAAATAATACTGTATAATTGTCATTTGGTATGATTTTAAGTGTGCTGTGGTGACGGACACAAAGGTACTCTGTTTATGATTGCAGCCTTCAATCTCTCTTTGTAGTTATTTACTCTATCGTAAGAGAGAGATAGAGTTGGAGTTAGAAGAAGAAGGGGAAATTTTTTTTGACTAAGGAACAAAGTCCCTTCACAGTTCAAGATACATCTTGTTAACATCCCCGGCCAACTATTGTTTATATAGGCAATAGACATTCAAGTACAGCTCCTATCTAATTCAATGGAACAATACATAAATCTCCAAAACTCTCAGAAATCGCTACGATCTAACAACAATTGTCTCATCATTTTTGCTTCATGCTGGTCAAGTTACTGCTAAGGAAGCCTTCTTACCAGTTGCAGCCAGGTGGGCATAGCTGTGAGCTAGAGAGAGAGAGAGAGAGGGTCAGTGAAAGACTTCCACATCCAAATTAATCCTAATGAAGAGAGACAGTTTCTTTATAGACTCACAGTACAGACACAATGAGGATCTATTCTCCCTGTCCTCTATCACCCGTCAGCCATCACTGCTGTTACATGACCACGGGTCAGACTGAAGAGAGCCTGGCTAACTTGATTCTGTCTTCACTTCCAATGTTAACTATTTCTCTAAGCTGACCGACAGAATAGTAATTGTTGTAGTGACATTTCTTTTTCCTGGTACTGTGTTGCGGACAGACTCCGCTCCAATAGCACATATGAGTTGCTTCCTGGGAGACCCCTAAAAGCCTCCAAATCCACAAAAGCCACCAGATTTCCAGTGCTACCGAGATGCACACTAATCCATAGAGCTTTGTGTTTGCAGAGACACAGGGGGTTGTAGTTCATTAAGTTGTATGGGTCATGAGAGAGACTCTGGCCCTCCCTCTCTAATAGACACCCATGCTATTAATGCAGTGAAGGACAGGATGTGTTCTTCTGCGTTAGCTTAGCATGGCTAATGACTCCCATTCATCCACTGTTTATGTAAAACAGAACTCTTTTAGAGGCGTTGTGCGCCATCAAAACAGCTGGCGAGATATTAAGCGAGGAGCTGTGGAGTCAGAACGTAGATGGATGCAAGTCCAGGCGAGTCATGGTTGGGAAATTGTTCACAATGAGAGGGGCTGCGGTTTCGCGACGGGAGACCACGGCACAGAAACACTGCTTTAGATCTTAGCAAAAAGGCAACAAGTCAGTAAGCAAAAAATATTTTTCTACCCGTGCAAAGGAGAAACAAGAAGCTCAGCAAGAAGAGTAGAGAGAGAGCAAGAGAGAGAAAGCAACTGAAAGAGAAAAATGTAAAGAGATTAGCTCAGCTGTATGGTGTTAGGAAAATCACTCTTTGCTGAGTGAGACAGAACACGAGTATCTGCATCTTCAGATCACATAAACTCTGTCAACAGTCCTGAACTTGTGTTGGGTTCTGACTTTGTGTGCCTTTTCATAGAAATGTGTTTGTGTGTTAAAGTGCTTGCATGACTATTCAGTTTTACTAGCTGACTAGTTGTGCAGAAAATTAGTCGACTAGTAGGCAGGTCAATGTTTACTTTATATAAATGATACAAAGTTCACCAACAGCAGCCTTTGCTGTTTCTGGCAAGTCCAATGCTTCATTGCCGGAGAGTATGTGAGTGTCAAGATTGTCCGCACAACTGAGATTATGCGGGTGAGAGAGTGTGCATACCTCCATATCTAGATTAATGCAACAGTCATGCCCCCCATTCCTTCTTCTTTCTGTCATCATTTGAGCAATTTAATTAGTTTGAGGGTATTTTTTTTATACAATTATTGTAAATTATTTGTACAGTTATACAAAAATTGCATAACTGTAATCCTTTACAGTACATATAGAACATCAAACTCGTCATTTAATGTTGTGGTGGTGGCGTAGTGGCTAAAGCACAGGGCACAGGGCTGTTAATCAGAAGGTCACTGGGTCGCTGGTTCGAACCCCACGGCCACCCTTGTGCCCTTGAGCAAGGCACTTAACTCCAGGTTGTTCCGGGAGGATTGTCCCTGTAATAATTGCACTGTAAGTCGCATTGGATAAACGCGTCTGCCAAATGCATAAATGTAAATGTAGATGTAAATTGTCACAGTTCTCGTAAAGCCAAGCTACATGCAGTTTGTGGACAGAGGAAATCCCCCAAATAATAATGCTAATTATTATGTGACCTTGCGTACATATCTTTTTGTAAGGTGAGGAAGAGCGAGGGGGTGGAAGTGCTGAATAAAGGCATCGAATATGTGTGTGTTTTTCACAGTGTGTGCCTCAGTGTGAGTGGGAGCTGATATAGTGCTGATCAGGTTCCTATGGTGGTGCCTGCACCTTGCAAGGATAGGAAACAGAACAGAGGACAAAAGCAGACAGAGAGGAAATGAGAAAGGAAAGCAGATGAAGGAGGGGACAGATGGGATGAAGGGAAAGGGAGAAGACTTAGAACACCCGAGGAGGTGTACATGATGGAGAGGAGGGTTAAATGCAGTTCTCAAGCAAAAAATGCACATGCATGCATAAAAATAAAAAAGGAACATTCAGTAAAAAAAGAAAAATTTGTTGTTTTGTGATAAAAAAATTTTTGTATTGATTCATACAGTAAATAAAGAAAAGAACAACATATATATATATATATATAGAATCAACATTTAACCCTCCCAATCCCCAACCCCACACTGACCCTCAACAAACATCCCTGTGGTCACACATGAGTATATCTAAAAAAAAAAAGAGAAAGAAGCAAGATATATATATATTAGGGTTGTCAATTTAATGCGTTAATTCAGTGCGATTAATTTTATTAAAAATAACGGGTAAACAAATTCATGCAATTAATCGCAATGCCCAATGATTGTAATATGGGAGATTCCTGAGAAATGCAAGCATGTAGTACCACCTGTTTACTCCAGAGTGCAGTAATTAAAATTTCAGCTGTGTGGCAACATGCAGTTTATACAGTGAAGAAAACAACCAGACAGCACAAAACAGACATTCGTTACTTTCTTGCGTTCAAAACATTTGATGGAGCGCAAATTCAAACTAAGGGACGTCAAGATGTGTTCTAAGTATTAAACTATAACTTGACACAGTGATCTAAACATGTTATGTTTATGATGTAACACCTGAGACGCTACACAAACATGTTTGAAACTTGTTGAAATTGACGGGTCCTTAAACAAGCCCTCATAATAAATCTCGAACTGATTGACAAATTCACTTGTGAAATGTATTGCTGTGAACTGTATGCCAATGTTCAATAATATGGTAGTAAACAATACATTGTATTCTAAAGCCGCTTTTTGTATTGTCATATCAATGATTAACTCTTCTGCCACAAGAATGTAATGCATTTTAATTATCTGAATTTTTATATATATATATATATATATAATTTTATTTTTATTTTATTTTATATTTTTTAATATGTAAAGATAACTATGTTTAATTATTTCATCATTTTATATAGTATTATTCTTATATGAGGGGCTTTCTCAGCAAATATTTATATATACAATTAAATGTGATTAATCGGGACATCATGTAATTAATTCGATTAAAAATTTGAATCGATTGACAGCCCTAATATATATATAATAATCACACACATTTATACCTATACCTCTCTCTCCACTGCCCCTCCCTGAGAGCCCTTCAAAAACTCCAAGTAGTTGCCCCATTTCCCAACACACAAATACAAGTTACCCAGTCTTCTAAATTACACTTCCTCAAAAGCCGCCACCCTCCCCATCTCCATGCACCACTCCTGAAATGGGGGCGCTCCAGCCGACCTCCATCCCCTTAAAATAATTTGTCTGCCGATCATTACACTGGGCAGAACCCAATTTTTTATGTGTTTATTCCCCACATCGATGACGATGGGCTGGTTTGAGTATTCTGTAACTGCTGATATTCTGGGATTTTCACACACAACAGTCTCTAGAGTTTATTCAGAAGGGTGACAAAACCAAAAAATATCCAGTGAGCGGCAGTTCCACGAACGGAAATGGAGGTCATTGAGAATGGCCAGACTGGTTCGAGCTATCAGAAAGGATACATTAAAACTGATTACCTTATAATGCATCTCAGAATGCACAACACGTCAAAACTTGTTGCAGATGGACTACAACAGCAGAAGACCACATTGGGAAGTTTATTAGAACTATAGTATTCGTAATAAAGTGCTCAGTGAGTGTATCTGAACTACATGTGCTTTGACACAGCTTAAACATGGTTTACTTTTAACTATAGTGTTGGTAAATACTAATAATAAATACCAATGTTGCTATATCGGGCTGGTCAGAATGCTCAAACAAACAGAGGAATGTTTTGATGACACAACAGTGTTATACACAGTTGTTCGGGGGAAAATCCACATACAAATGTCTTGGAAAGGAGAAATTAATTTAACATAAAATAATTTCACACTTCACCTTTAAGTAAACATAGTGGACTCCACAAAATCTCCCTGTGTGTCCTTGCATTGTTTACTTTATTAATTACTATTTTAATTTATTTTGAGGCCCTACGAGGTTAATTAACGTCAGTGTTGGTATGGTTCCTCTCAGCATGTCTTCGGAGACCATAGCTCGATGCAGAACTGCTTCCTGCCGTCAACTGGAGACAAGAGCGTCTGACGATAGTGTTGACATATATAAGGCACGCGTTCAAGTGTGTCTGCCTGTAAGTGTGTAGATAACACATCTCAGTTCTGCTCTGATTGTCTTGCGCACAGCTCGTTCTCTCGCAACTATATCCCATAAAGTGACCCAACTGATGAAAAAGAGGGCGTGGGTTGTTTGGGCATGCGAAAGGCTTGTCTGCAGCCATACATTACCACCATGCAGATGAGTTTGTGATGTCTGGCAGAGTCTGTGTGACTGCTCTGCTTCCAAATGCCCTGATTAAAAACACCGAGGCGGGAGGATGGGGCCATACGGCTGGCGTAATGAGAAAGACAGATGTGTGTTTTATGAACATTGTATAATGAAATGCAAAAGTTAGTGAGTGATTTGTTGCATTTAAAATTTAAATTTGAGGGAAAAAAAAAAAGTAACTTTCTCATCACAATGTCCAAAACAATTTTCTGCTTGGCTCCCCGTCTGTGAGTGCACAGGGCTTGGTGCTAACTGATTGTGGTTGTATACTGCAGGAATCTCCGCAGAAAAGAGAGCAAGAGACAACCCTGGCACATGGGAATAAATGCACCTCTCCCATCCTCTTATCCATTTCCCTCATAATTCTATCAGTATAGACTGTCATTAGGAGCAGTATTAGAGTATTACGAGGACTAATGTTGATGGAAGAGAGTGAGTGAGAGAGAGAGAGAGAGAGAGAGAGAGAGAGAGAGAGAGAGAGAGAGAGAGAAAGAAAGAGATGGAGAAATGTGAAGTGTTATAATTCTTCCTAACTAGGTGTGAAGCCACAAGTTCCCAAGTTGATCATACTAACAATTTGTCATGTCCCAGACTGAGTCCATCGGTTGTATCCATGTTGCTCAATGTTGGGCATTCGGTACGCTTATCCAAACAGACATTTTTGTAGCACCACGGAGATGCAATGTTTAAAGTTTAGAGGGGAATCAACAAATGGGGTGTACAAATGTTTCTCACTTCAACTCTACCATAGAAGAGATGTGTTTTATCTATGTATTGATCTTTCTCACATCGCTATAGTTGGAAAATTGTACATAAAGTTGTAACCACCATTAATATCATATTAAGAAAAATGGTCTATCAATATGGGTTTTTAAATGACAGATACCTTCATTTTAACATAGTCCTCTCCAGTTGCGAGTATTTGGATAAATCCTTGCTTGTGCGGATCTTGTTTACCCCACAGATCTGTTTGTGTCTTCTATAGCTATTCTTTTAGTACTTGTGTAATAGTTGTGTTTATGTGTTTCTTTTGTTGTTATCACAGGATTTCGAAGACTCTCACAAATAAGTGAGCTCAATTTCAACTTTATTTTTATTTGCTGTTGTGTCAGCCATTAATTAGTGTGCACATCTCGCCATCCTATCCACTCTCCCACTGACTCAATGTTATTGTTTATCAACATTGAACTTTTTATTTTTCAGGTGCCTGTCCATTTCCCTCTGTGAACAGATGCTAAGGAGACTTAGAGTGCACATGAGGGACAGACATGTTCTTTATCTGAGCTGGACCAGGCCAGATGGAAGTCTATTAACAGAACTGTGCTGGAAATGCTTCCCAGTGATGTCCTGACCGCTATCTGTCACTCCCTATTAAATCCGACACCAACTAGAGAAACAGAGTCGCAGATGGAATCTGAAAATTTTTCTATTCATAGCTTTGTGAAATGTCCTAAAACGACTCCTATTTTTTTCATCTCGCTTTCTTTGTCCACCTTTCTTCCTGCCTTGTATTTCTCTCAAATATCTTCCTATACTTATCATTCCTTCTCTCGCATATCGTTTTTCTCTTTTCTGGTGGCGGAACTGTGGAAGCAGTATCTGTATTCCTAGTTTAGAATTGTGATGGTTCAGAAAGGCTAAATCAAACAGGATTGGTCTGAGCTGGCTCTGCTGTATAGAGATACAGCTCACAGTTTCATTATAAGTTACTTTAAGGCAATCAGCATATTGCTGTGGTGAATACAGCTGAGCTCAACTTGTTGACTAGACTATACAAAGAAGAATCCATTTGTCACTGAATTAGCGCTAATTAGCAGAGTTTGGGCATGCTGTATCATAATTGGACACATTTTTCTATGTTTCCTCCAGCTGGGTGCTGGAATTCTGGCACTGGGAGCGGAAGACGAGAGCAGAGGGGGTTGAGGTGGAAGAGGAGGCGGTGAAGTGTACAGTATAACTCCCTTTGTTGATTGCGCTGGAAGCAACTTTTGGCTCACTGCACCCGCTGGGTTCTCTTATATAGAGCTATACGAGCGCTCTGAGATGCACATTGAAAAAATAAACACAGACAAAAGGAGCACAGAAGGGAAAGAAGAGGAAAAAAGGAGCGAAAGAGATGGGGCGTAAAACTCCTTTTCTGTGACATGCAGCTGGATCATCAGCGCAACCTAATGAAGGTAGAGGCCTCCCACTGGTTTTATACTGCCAGCCTCCCACAAGGGAATGCCAATTAAGTGCCCCCCCCCCACCCACCACCACCTTCAGTACACAGTTGCATGTCCAAACACTCATTCACACAATAAAGGATGCAGAGGCACGGGTGCACAAAAGGAGATATTTGGCAAGTCCTGGAAAGATGTCAAGATCCTGTCATTCTGAAAGCGTTCTGCACAGAGAGGATGAGAAAGCTCTCTTTCTCCTCACCTCCTCCCTCCTTCCTTCACCCTTCCTTGCTGAATATCAGCATGTATAGCAATTGAGTGCATACATGCGAGTTGTTCTTAAAAAAAGATATTACAAAAACTACCTCCTGGTAGTATGACTCGCCTCAGAGTCAAGAGCTTTTGTGGTGAATCACATCACAAAGAGATTACTGGGCAGAAGAAATAAAGAATGCAGAGTATAGAGAGCTAAGAGAGCTGTCTCGCCTCATGCTCACAGCACTCTGTTTAATGTATAGGGGCTATACCTCATTTGCACTAAAGAACAGGTCTCTTAAGTACAGTACATATATATTTTAACTAAAATGTTCCACAGTCACATAATTTTAATAAGATCAGGCTTGGTAGTTCCTTGTTATAGAATTTGTATCCGGTACAGCAAGCAAACCTCATTAAATGCAGCAAAATAATTATAAACGTATATATATAAAATGTATTTATTTATTTATTATTATTATTTGTATTTTTTTTATAAATGCTTTTTTACACATTTGACACATCCCATGTTAGGTAGGGCCACGTCCCTACTGACCATAGTGCTTCTGTAGCCCATAAATGTGATACTTGTGTTACAGCTTCCATTCTCAGATGGATGCATGGAGATACAACAAGGCAGGAAAGAATAGAAAGGTCCTTTCAATTCCCTGGGCTACATGCAAAGAGTCATCACAAACATGGTGTTACTTGCCCCCTCCTAACACAGATAAAAAGAGTCTGCCGGTCCTACAGAGACCCTTTACTAATGGCAGCAGCATGCAGGAACTGGACCCGAGAGAGGGAAGGGGAGGAGGTAGAGAGAGGCAGGGTGAGAGAGTGGGAGTTCCTTCAGCTTCTCACTGTTAGCTAAAGTCTCTTTGAACAGTCTGTAGAAGTGGGACACTGACAGCAGCAGAGTGAGACTGTATATGTGACTCCTAGCGTAAATGAATGAATGAGACAGACATTCTGACAGACCATTTGTCCTCCTGTCATGAAATGGTGAAGTAAAGCTTACTGGTGCAGTATGGAGACAGGAGAAGGTAAGACAATCTTTACTATAGATATGATGCTATTTTACACCATAACATCAATCACATGGCTTTTATTTGGTCACTGCTTTGGTGAAATAGTAAATGTTACATATTGATTGTGGGGTTGCACCGCAAGGAATTTAGATGCTTGTTCAGGTGGAGAGTGTAATTGACTATTAATTTGTGTTTTGTCCTGTTTGGTTTCCGCAAGGTCACATTTGTATTTTAGTGCAGTTATTCTGCAACAAATGCTGTTCAAAATATACCGATATATTGTAGAGGGATCAGGTGTGGAGGTGCTTTTATGAAGCGCCCTATCTTCTCAATGTTCATTGCCATCTGTTCAGGATGTGTGTGTGTGTGTGTGTGTGTGTGTGTGTGTGTGTGTGTGTGTGTGTGTGTGTGTGTGTGTGTGTGTGTGTGTGTGTGTGTGTTTGTGTGTGAGAGAGAGAGCATGTGTCTTTGCATGAATGTGGATGCGAACTTGAGTGTGTGTGTTTACAAAAGCATGTACAGACCACTTATCTGTTTTCCATACTGAAAGGTCCTTCTATCTGTGTGATGTTTTTATTTCTAAGAATTTGAACGTATGCCTTATCTCTATGATTGAGAAATCAGAATCACAATGTTTGGTTTCATGATAATTAAATTGTTGACTTTATTCTGACAAATTACTTATGTATTTGTAAGTCGTTTTGGATAAGAGTGTCTGCTATATGACTAATTATAAACGTGGACTTACACATGGTGGTATAATGAAATACAATATGAAGCCTTTATTCTAGAATGCATTATATATTATAAGGTATTTGTAATACCTTACGCTATAATACATCCATACATCCTCTTGATACATTTCTCAAACAATTATGTTCCACTTTTGCAAAGTCATGTTTACTTATGTATACTAAGCATAATAATGTTTACAGGTTAAATAGGCCTTTATCACACTTCCGCGTTCGCACAGCGGAAGCTTCGCATAGTAGCGTAAAACAACTTCCTCTGAAGGCTGTTTCAATGGCAGTGCCCATAGTGTATAATTATTATGGTCTATTGTATGTTAAATTTATCTCAAATACTTCAACTAAACATATCTCATCTTGCAATCATTACTCATGGATGGTGAAGCAAAGCAAATGGTGTCATGTTATTTTATACAGGATGTATGTAAGTAGGTAGCACTTCACAGAATACAAGTAGGATTTTTATTAAAAGAATGCAAGAATGTAGTACTAGCAAGAGTACATTTACACATTAAAGATCATTAGAACAAGACAGGGTATACAGTATGGCAAAATATATATATATATATACACACAGGTGAAACTCGAAAAATTAGAATATCGTGCAAAAGTTCATTAATTTCAGTAATTCAACTTAAAAGGTGAAACTAATATATTATATAGACTCATTACAAGCAAAGTAAGATATTTCAAGCCTTTATTTGATATAATTTTGATGATTATGGCTTACAGCTTATGAAAACCCCAAATTCAGAATCTCAGAAAATTAGAATATTACATGAAATCAATAAAAAAAAGGATTTTAAATACAGAAATGTCGGCCCTCTGAAAAGTATAATCATGCATATGTACTCAGTACTTGGTTTGGGCCCCTTTTGCATTAATTACTGCCTCAATGTGGCGTGGCATGGATGCTATCAGCCTGTGGTACTGCTGAGGTGTTATGGAAGACCAAGATGCTTCAATAGCGGCCTTCAGCTCTTCTGCATTGTTTGGTCTCATGTCTCTCATCTTTCTCTTGGCAATGCCCCATAGATTTGCTGGCCAATCAAGCACAGTAATACTATGGTCATTGAACCAGGTTTTGGTACTTTTGGCAGTGTCAAGTGTCAGTGTCAGTGTACTTTTGGTGCCAAGTCCTGCTGGAAAATGAAGTCAGCATCTCCATAAAGCTTGTCTGCTGAAGGAAGCATGAAGTGCTCTAAAATGTCCCGGTAGACGGCTGCATTGACTCTGGACTTAATAAAGCACAGTGGACCAACACCAGCCGATGACATGGCTCCCCAAACCAACACAGACTGTGGAAACTTCACACTGGACTTCAAGCATCTTGGATTGTGTGCCTCTCCATTCTTCCTCCAGACTCTGGGACCTTGGTTTCCAAACGAGATGCAAAATTTGCTCTCATCAGAAAAGAGGACTTTGGACCACTGAGCAACAGACCAGTTCTTTTTTTCTTTAGCCCAGGTAAGACGTTTGACATTTGAAGCCCATGTCCAGGACCCGTCTGTGTGTGGTGGCTCTTGATGCAGTAACTCCAGCCTCAGTCCACTCCTTGTGAAGCTCCCCCACACATTTGAATGGCCTTTTCCTGACAGTCCTCTCCAGGCTACGGTCATCCCTGCTGCTTGTGCACTTTTTTCTTCCACACTTTTCCCTTCCACTTAACTTTCTATTAATGTGCTTTGATACAGCACTTTGAGAACATCCACCTTCTTTTGCAATTACCTTTTGAGGCTTTCCCTCCTTGTGGAGGGTGTCAATGATGGTTTTCTGCACAACTGTCAGGTCAGAAGTCTTCCCCATGATTGTGAATTCAACTGAACCAGACTGAGAGACCATTTAAAGGCTCAGGAATCCTTTGCAGGTGTTTAGCTGATTAGAGTGTGACACTTTGAGCCTACAATACTGAACCTTTTCACAATATTCTAATTTTCTGAGATTCTGAATTTGGGGTTTTCATAAGCTGTAAGCCATAATCATCAAAATTATATCAAATAAAGGCTTGAAATATCTTACTTTGCTTGTAATGAGTCTATATAATATATTCTAATTTTTCGAGTTTCACCTGTATATTCCCAGTATTGATTGTACAGAGAATGAGCAATGATAATGATCACATTGCTTTCTTGTACATGCTTTTTAAAATGTATATTATAAGATCATTTAAAAAATGTCAAGCAAAGAAGCATTACATCCCAGAGTCCGATTGCAAAAAATAACAGGTTCTGTCATTGTAAACATGGAGTAATATCCTCACAGTTTAAGAGCAATGATGGGGGAGGTGTTCACTCACGAGTCACAACTGAATGCAATGTAAATAAACAGATAGAGCTGAAAATGTCCCCGTGTCTACAACTCTATTATATTTAAAATAAGCATGAACATGCTGCAATAGTAAAGACAACAATATTAAGAGACTTAAACCCGGTCTCTTTGGGGTTGAGTTGAGCACATTAATCCTCTGGGAGAAACCTGAAAAGCGCGCAGCTCCTCACGAACAGAGAAAACTTTGCTCACCTCGCTCAGATACTATTATACATTAAATTGGTAAATAACACACATGGTGAGGTGCTATGTGAAGCCAAATAAACAATTAAATGGATGATGTTTATGGGAGCCTGGTAGCTCAGCAAGTAAAGACACTGACAACCACCCTTGGAGTGGCGAGTTCCAGGGCATGCTGAGTGACTCCAGCCAGGTCTCCTAAGCAACCAAATTGGCCCAATTGCTAGGGAGGGTAGAGTCACATGGGGTAACCTCCACATGGTCGTAATGTGATGTGGTTCGCTCTCAGTGGGCGTGTGGTGAGTTGTGCATGGATGCCACAGAGAATAGCGTGAGCCTATGGCTCTGTGGTAATGCACTCAACAAGCTACATGATAAGATGCGCAATTCAAATGGAAATTCATACTCCGCCACCCGGATTGATGTGAGTCACTACGCCACCATGAGGATTCCGAACGCATTGGGAATTGGGAGTTCCAAATTGGGGAGAAATAGGGGAGAAAAAAAACAAAAAAAAACTGCCAAGTGCATCCAAGTTGGTTTAGGTTATTTACTAAAACTGGCAATTGTCCATGGACAGAAAATCACACCTGCACTTTACAGTTTCTGCACACATCATAACTTCTCTTACATACTTGTGATTAGATTGATGATTAGACATGATTAATGTTCAAAGACAGCATCCTCCTTTTTTCTAGATTTTTTAAACTCGCTTCTTAAAAATTGTGTATTTGCTCTTGAGACTATCAGATAACAGCATGTGCATATTAAAACTTGTCTCCTTAGCGCATATGTAGTATCGTCACAGGTGGTTGTGATGAGAGCTGGAGCTTCGCCTGTGCTCACTCAGGTCCAATCACATGTAGTTAATGAGCTGACGGGGTTAGTTACCACTAGGTTAATGATGCCCATTAATATGTTGCTAATATACCCCAGGTCATGCAGTAATTAAAAATCTCATTTTCAACTCTGAGCAAAGAAAGCACAGACTTTTCTTCATCTTAACTGATTTTGTGAAAAATGAGATTGATAGACAGATTATGTCGATTCATAATTTCCAAGATGATTTGTTTGATGTCATTATGACATCCAACCAGTCTGTGTGATGTAATGTAAGATTGGAGGTGTGTTGCATCAGGTGTTTAGGGTTTATTCAAACACTCAGGCAGAGCATATGGGACACAGTCTCTCCTCAGGGTCAGCTGATGCAAAGGGCTGATGAATTTACCTCATAGAAGCACTCGCAACCACAGCCCCTGTGTGTACTGTCTATGTCTATGAAGTAGAAAAACACACACCACCGGGGTCTGGGTTGCTCAGCAAGTAAAGGCTCTGACTACCACACCTGGAGTCACAAGTTTGAATCCAGGGCATCCAGGGAGTGACTCCAGTCAGGCTTCCTAAGCAACCAATTGGCCCGGTTGCAAGGATGGGTAGAGTCACGTTGGGTTAATCTCCTTGTGGTCGCTATAATGTGTTCTCGCTCTCGGTGGGGTGCATGGTGAGTTGTGCGTGGATGCCGCGGAGAATAGCGTGAAGCCTCCACACGCGATAATATACGCAGATTGATAGTCTCAAATGTGGAGGCAACTGAGATTCTTCCTCCGCCACCCGGACTCAGGCAAGTCACTATGTCACCACAAGGATTTAATGCACATTGGAAATTGGGTATTCCAAATTGGGGAGAAAAGAAAAAAAAAAAAACACATCTCTCTCACGTCGTCTATAAATATTTCTCATTTGCATCTGTTATTGACACCTAAGAGAAATATAATGTATACCCTAATGAAAAATAACCACAGTTTCCACAAAAATACCATATTTATTGCGTAGACAATAAAATCAAATTAAATTATTTTGTAGCATCTTTCAAATAGTGTACAAAGATGTTATATAATATATATGTATATATATATATATATATATATATATATATATATATATATATATATATATATATATATATCTTATAAGATATTACTTTTTTGCTGACTTTTTTTTTTTTGTTAAATACTGTGCTACCACAGTTTTATGGTAGTAACAATAGCTGTAGCATCTATAGCATTAATGATGGTAATTTTAGACTTGACTTGTTGTAAGGGTCACAAGGTCAGATGTTTCTTATTTAAACTATAATGATAAACAATAGCAACATACAGTATACACTACTTTCCTCTGTAATATAATAATGTTTCCATCAGAGATTTAGCCCATACATTTCTGGAAACTATTTTTCTTAAACACACCAATTCACTGTGTCTGTGACTAAATTCAACTGCACTTCAAAGCCATCAGTTCAGATTAGTAATATCAGATTATCACATTTTGCTGATAGCAGTTGGGGGAGGAATAAGAGATAAAATGCTTCACAAGTCTGGATAAAAAAAAGAGTGAAATATGAGTGAGAATAGAAATGAAAGTATGAGAAAAAAAAGGTGAGTGTGATCACATGCATACAGTCCAAAAAGACAAACAAGGAAATGGTGGTGCTTGTGATTTAGTGGCAAAGTGGTTTGAGAGGGAGGATGTTATTTTGAGTAGAGAGAGGATTTTATTTTTTTTCAGCAAGCTTTGATCTTCAGTACTGGTGAGAGGTTTCTAAAGACCGCACAATTGAGTAGGTAGGGTTAGAGAGATGCGGAGGAGACAGAGGGAGATGGTTTGGAGCTGAGGAGAGGATGGGAATGATAGAAATTGCACTTACTTTATTCCTTTTTAACTGTGCTAAAAATAAGGTTGCCTCCAACAAAGTCACTGACATCAAAGAGAGTTGGCTGGAATATAATTAGCTATTCATATACACTTTAACGTGGAACAGCTGATCTGAGTGAAGTGAATGGTATTGTGGCGCTTCCTGTGCCTTGAAACAGAGACTGTGTTGTTTTTCCCCAGTAAGCATTTATTAGTGGCAGTGATAGCTTTGTTGTGCTACTTGTAAGTGTGGATTTTGAGTTCATAAGGCATGTTGGTTTGTTAGATGTGCTGCTCTCAAAACACAATGAAATTCCCCTTGACTGTCTATTGTTTTTCATAGAGATAAATTGTTGCTTGATATGGTGAAGATAGTTTGAGGAAAAGATTGTGAACTCCGGCTCACTCTAAACTGACCCCTCTCAACCCTTTCCATTTGCCTGGTTCTCTCTCAGATCTTTTGATTCTGAGAGATAGTAACATCTAGTATGAAATACCCCCTTTTGTTATTCTTCCTCTCACACATTTTAGATCTAACCACCCTAACCAGACTCCAGTCATACTTTTTTGTGGATAAAATGTAAAGGAATAGTTTACCAGAAATTACCATTCTGTCATCATTTACTCCTTTCACATATGTTAAAAAATCTAGACATAGTTAGGGCTGTCACGATTATGAAATTTGACATTTGTCAAAACAAAAAAAACAAAAAAACGACGATGATTAATTGTCTGTTTGAGGGCTTTTACGAATAATTGTCATACAACTGCACTGTACAGAAATATATTTTTTCCTATTTTATGATGTATCCATTTCAAATGAATAGCAAATTGCCATCTAATTGAATTGAATAGTCTTGAAGAAAATGTAATTAATAAAACTTGCATTTTGTAAGATTTGTAGATTTTATTTTGTTAAAGATTAGGCAATTCAATTAGATGGAAATTTGATATGAAATACATCTTGAAAATAGGCTTAAATATTTTTTAAGTGTGGTGTGTGTGTGTGTGTGTGTGTGTGTGTGTGTGCTTGTTACACCTTCAGTTATTTGTTCATATTTAACTGGGAATCATATTATAAAATAGGGATAAATTATTTCCTTTAAAGCTTTTTAAACTTGAATGAATGACATGGAAAACAATATTTTGAATAACTAAATATTTCCAAATACTTTTTTTTGGTCAAATTTAGTCTGAATATCTATTATATTATAATATATTAAATTAAAGTGTGCAATAGTAAAATACCGCACAGTTCCAAAGTTTTAGGCACTTGTGAAAAATGTTGCATAGTGAGGATTTCTTTAAAAATAATCAAAACAGCACCAATTCTCCTAGGGACACCTGGGCAAATATTTCATAGTTGTTGACAGATAGGCTGTTCCAAGCTTCTTGGAGATCTCGCCACAGTTCTTCTATCTATTTATGCTGTCTCAGTTGCTTCGGTCTCTTTATGTAATATAATCCATGATCAGTGGGGGCTCTGCGGGGACCATGCAAACTGATGCAGGGCTCTCTGTACTTCTATTCTATTTCTGTTTGGTAGTCTAAATGTATATTTCCTATTGACACACTAAAGCTGAAGATATAAATAACCATCTTATGTGCCTAAGACATTCGCACAGTATAGAATACTCTGAGTTTTACTCCAATTAAACTCACAAGTCCTTATTTCACATAAAGAAAGGCCTTTGATATTCTGTGTTTCTCCATTCTAGTATCCTCTCCACAGAAATACTGTAGAGTAAGTAGGCATTCATCTGTGTCATTAATACTGCGTGTATGAAACTTAATGAAATTTGACTTTACACTTACGTTAAATGAAAGTGAAACCGGAGCGCTTTGAATTCACTATCAAAATCTTAATTTACATTTTCGCAGTAAATCTCTTCTGAGTGTAGTCCACGGTACGGGACAGTGAGATGCGCTGTTAATGGCAATTATATATATATTTACTTAAAATTACCTTATTTGGACAGTAGAATGTGATTGGAATTTAAAGTGCACAATAATCGCTGCCATCTCAAATAACCACGATCAGACGATTATTTAATCGTCACAACAAGCCTACACTGTACAATGAATTAAACAGAATGCAGGTGTCTTGAGATGTGTTTTTAAAAGTTCTTTTAACTTTAACTTAACTTTTAAAAAAATGTATGTTTGTTTTGACATGCTGTCTTAAAAATTCTGAGCTCATGGCAAGAGACATTGAGAAAGCAGCCTGACATGTCGTAATGCACTGCAGTCAACAGTAACAGGTGCAATGTTCATCCTAGGCAAGAACACTACAGAGAACAAACAGTGAAAAGAGCTCGGCTCAAAGAGGCAGTGACATCACTTTTGCAGTCGCCCCAGCTGAGGCTGCAGCTTTATGATGTCACCACCTTTATATCAATGTCTCCAGTCTTCAGGTCTGACCTTAATGTTCTGCTGATGTGCAAGCTTATCGTCTCCTGAACTTTCTTGAACAAAATGGTAGAGTGCACGTCAGCGGAAAAGTTTATTTTTTGTGCGCAAACGAGGTTGACGCCATGTCAGAGTTGATATTACTTTTTAATGTAGTGTTTAAAAGCTTTTTTGTCTAGCCTTGTAAATAAACAAGTGTAGCATAGCTCAGGGATATGTGTGGCTGCCAAAAAGCTTTTTATGAATATTGTAGGACTTAAAGTGACAAGTACTGGTATTCTGCTCGGTTATAGCAAAATCGCTCTTGTATAAAATTGTGTTCAGCATTCTTTGTTTTTGACTGCTTTAACATACGCCTACAGATGATGAGTAAATTTAACAAACGCAACATTTGATTTTTTTTTTTCGGTACTATGACATTTTGTGAATTGATAAAAAAAGACAAGATGAGTGAACGTCTGTGTTCGGGGATCTTGATTATGCTGAACAAGGACACAGATGGCTGTCCTGTTTATTTTATATTTTGCTAATATTGTTCATGATGCAATGTTCTGCAAGGCCATATATCATTGGCCCACTTAAAGGACTAGTTCACCCCAGAAAATTTAAATTCTGTCATAATTTACTCACCTTCATATTAGTGCTAAAAACAATAGGTATCACTGTGAACAAGCTATCATTAGCTCATGAACGTGCAACAGACGGCAACATTTTCACTGTAAAATAGCCTTCAGAAGGCTTGGAATATGATGCGCGATCCACGTGGACAACTTACATGAGACATTTTTAATCCTTGTGTGAGCTTTCAATCGAGTATCTATCAACTGCTATTGCACCGAGACGGACAGTCATGTTCATGTTTTGAACAACATGAGGTTGAATAAATTACATTTTAATTTTTGGGTGAACTATGCCTTTGAAGATTTTTGGAGGCTAAAACAGTATTGTATGAGTGTATCTGTGATCTCACAGGTGGGGCTGATGGGTGATGGTGGTTATTTATTCCCTCTACCATCCATAAGGGAAATGTGTGGAATTCATAACAGTGTCATCAATCCACAAAGACAACATCAATGTAATTTATATGGAAATATCGTGCAAGGAGCCAACGAAGGTCTGAGCATAATTGACAATGAGCTGTCTGAGAATGTGTTTATGATTGTGAGTGTCTGTGATTGTGGCTGCACCTGAATCCTGATTTTCAACTTAACACACATGGTTGTATCATAGTGGTCTTGCAGAGCTGGACGCACTAACACCTGCGTTTGCTGGAGGACATGTTTTAATCAGTGATCATGAATCAAAGTGTAGTGTCCTGCATAGACTGCTGCAGTATGCAACCAAAACAGTAAATAAGCATAACATTGAATAGATGATGAATTGCTACCATTATAGGGCATTTAGCATGCTGACATGTTAAAAAAAGCAAACAAACAGAAATGTATTCAAGCCTAAATGCATATGGGATATCCTTTAAATTAATGCATTACTGCCTCGCTAATTGCAGCCACTCAAGTGCAAACAAATTGAATTTAAATGGCTAGTATTTCAATCTTTAAAGGCCTCTTAAAGAGATAGATCATTAAAATATGAAAGTTCTTTGATCATTTACTGTACCTACCCTCATGCTATACCAAACATATTAATTTTTTCTTCTATAAAACAAAAAGTAAAAGTGAATGGTGTCTGGCTGTCTTTCTGCCTAACATCTCCTGTGTTTCACAGAAGAATGAAAGTCATATGGGTTTGAAACAAAATGACAGTGTGCAAATTATCACAGAATTTCCATTTTTGGGTGAACTATTCCTTTAAAGACCAGTTTTCACCCAGTTAAACGTAACAAACTAAAAAGCCTTTGAGTCTTACAGTTGCTCTGAGTGTCCTCACAGTGACTTTACCATGATGGACACAAAGCCCAAATGAGACATACTTTGAGAATAACAACAACAAAAGTGATTCTGATTGACAAACCTGGAGTCACCCAATTCAATTAAAGTTTAGTCCTTTGGCTGATCCTCCATTTCAAGTGCCAAGCAGCTGAGCTTGTGTCTGTGTGTAATGCTCTGTTTACAATAAAGAATTTGACTTGCGCATTTCCTGAAGTCATTCTCATGCAGTAAAAATGAGAATATAGGCTTGAGGAAAAACATCAAAAGGCTTTTGTGTGGATAAACCTAAATGGTTGGAAGTCCCTTTTAAGCTGAGAAACTTTCCTAGTTGTGAAAAACCTTTTCCTCTTTCCCGTCATGCTTTTGGCAGCTGAGTGAGCGAGGATCAACAGAACAAGTTTGTGGACTTGTTTGTGCCAAAACGTGTTTGTTGTGTTTATGTGTGTGATTATCATGCTCACTGCTCTAGCATTAGCATTGGCTGAGTGTGTGAAATGGGCGTTAGTGTGTTGACAGGCACAATTGAGCTTAGTAGTTGTAAAGATTAGGATCCTGTCAATGTGTATGGCATCATGCAACATCATAATGAGAAAATGGAGCCAAACACAGGGCATTCAGACAATCTGCCCTGAACGGACACTATGAGAGGCAGAAAGGTGACCAGGGCAGCCATCTTAGCAGTAGAGGACAAGATGGCCTCCTGCCCTGGATCACGCCAGAGATGCACAGGAGGGACATTGGTAGTCTTAGCTTTAGATGGCAATGCAAATTTCACACAAATCTGGAAAGCACTTTTTAGATCTGGCAAGCTCTAGTCTGATTGGCTGACTTTATGCAACTTTTGGGGGTGATAGCACACATCAGTCTGTCTGGAAAAAAGTTGTGTTGACGAGGTTTGATATAGCGAGCACTTTTGAGAAAGAACTAATCACTGGTTTTGCCAGAGTTTTTCAGGAAAAGTGGCATCAAATCTTTGAAATGATGTTCAGAGTTTGGTTTTAGGCACTTTGTAGCAACTTATCTAGATTACCATAAACAGAACTGTATATTCCGCATTTGTCCTTAGTTATGGCTGTTTGTTATGTCTCTGAACTAGTCTGTGTATATTATATTGGACTGCTAGAATTTCTGTATATACATATTTTCCTAAATTTGTCATGTTTTTTCTACATTATTTATTAATAACATTATTATTATTATTATTATATATCTGTCTATTATTGTGATATGATCTATTTCAGAAACACATGCCCCTAAATGGCACATAATCTTTTCCATTTTAAGTGGGCAGTTTTTGTCCAGAATAGGATCTAGAGTGGATCAGACACGTTGTTGTTTACTCAAAGGCCTGGCTATGCGAGATTATGACAATGGTGACTGATGATGTCACTGTCTCTAAGCTAACTGTTTTATTATCTATACATTGTCATATGTTTAATTGACAGTTCTGAAGTACAATGGAAATAAAAAGTATGTAAACCTTTTGGAATTGGCTGGTTTTCTGCATTAATTTGTCATAAAATTAGATCATATTCATCAATGTCACAAATATAGACAAAGCACAATGCGCTTAACCCTCTGGGGTCTGAGGGTGTTTTGGGCCCCTGGAGAAAGTTTGACATGCCTTGGCATTTGTGCTTTTTTCAGTTGCTTAAAAACACATTCATTGCTAAAGTCTGATGATACTGTATTCAGCACAAACTGGGCTACAATAATATGTGAGCAACATGTTTGTAAATGTTTGTATTTTTGAGAAAATAATGTTTATGCGTGGTTTTGGAAAAAACAAAATGTTTAAGTCATTGAAATAAGGCCATATAACACATACTAAACATTTGTCCACAAGCCTTTTGATAACTGGATCTTGTAGCCTAGAGTTTTTGCTACAAAATGATGTGAAAACCATCCTAATCATTCATTCAACCAAAACAATATAGTACATACAATTTTGAAAGACACTTTTAGTGTTAGAAAGGTCAAATGTGAGGAGGCATTAACTATCATGAATACTGATTGTAATCACACCTGAGGAGACAAAAGATCCCTCCCCTAGGCCTATCAATGAGGAATATGACAGAAATTGAATGAATGTGAGGAGACTTAATGATCAAAATCAAGTTTTAAGTTAAAATAAGTTATCTGACTATACATTTTCTTTATATAAAGAATTTACTTAATTTTAGACCTTCATTACTGTTTAAAATAAGTCTCTTCTGCTCACCAAGACTGCATATATTTGATCCAAAATACAGTAAAATCGTTGATATTTTGAACTATTTTTACAATTTAAAAGAACAGTTTTCGATTTGAATATATTGTAAAATGCAATTTGTGATCAAAGCTGAATTTTCAGCATCATTACTGCAGTTTTCAGTGTCACATGATACTTCAGAAATCATTATAAGATGGTGATTTTCTAATATGGGCATATTTAAAGTGCGTTTTACTAATTTACACCTGAACACATATTTGCAAGTACAAGCTTTGTTGATGATAATGAGGCAGCATAAACACTTGATAAAATATAATCTAAACATTCATATTATTTTTATATCATATAACATATCATATTTATATCATACAGTACACAATTTAAATACCTGCTTTATTTATTTACATGTAAACAACATTTACATGTAAATAAAACTTGCTTATTTGGACATATTTCAAATTTAAATACTCTGAATCCTGGCTGGCAAATCTGGAAACAGTCCCACTAGTAACATTTTTACATGTTTATATAAAATAGCATGTCAACTAATTAAAACTAAATTACTTACTAGTCCGAAATTGTATCCTCAGCTGGATCAAGTCTCTCTTCAAAATACAAATGTTCATCGGAGTCCCGCTCTTCTTCTGAGGAAAATGTTAACTCTTCGTCACTATCCAGGAGTTTTCTCACTTGTGTATCATACTGTCTTTCAAATGCGCAGAAAAATTTATGAACATGTTTTATTTAAGGCACAGTCGGGGGGACTTGTACCATTTCATTTGATCGCTTCAGCACATTCAATTATGAATGGCGCGCTCTGCTGGTGGGTGGGATCACATTAGAGATAAATTAGCTGAGCCAGGAAACTGTACATCGCTTTGTTTCATACAGATTACATTGCAGGAGAATATTTGTTTTAAATTTGAATTGTTTTATTTAAAAGTAGACATTTTAAGCTTTCTTTAGACATATGTTTCATGTGTGTGTGATAAGTATTTGCGGAGTTTCAGTAAAGATTTTGGATGTGTTTCAGAAATATGCTCGCAAACCCAGAGACTGCTTACAGCTCACCCTTTTTATTTTCTTTATTTTACAAAAGCACAATGTTTTGTTGTTATTATGAGTATACACAAATAAATGTAGACCCTTTATAGTCTCTAATGATGTCTTACACTTATCTGTCTGCCCCAAAATGATGGAGAATTTTATGTTGTTTGCGCTGTAATGACGACTACACACAAACAATTTAAATATTTCATGTCTTTATTGAATATATCAAACATTCAAAGTGCTGTGGAAAAAGTAAGTGAGCCCTTTTCCAGAGTAGCGTTGTGGAATGGTCTTTGGCAAATATCAGGTGCACACCAGTATTTTTTATTGGAATGCAGTGGCTTTTTTGTGGTTTCTTGCTATGGACACCAAGCCTGTTTAATGTTTTCCATATAGTAGACTCATGAACAAAGATGTTAACCAGTTTCAATGATTTCTTAAATTTTTAACCTCATTGAACATTTTACAGTCTACCCTTTGAGTCATCTTGGCTGGATGGCCACTTCTAGGGAGAGTAGCCACAGTACTAAATCAGATCAATTTATAGACTATTTATCTAACTATGGACAGATGAATATCTAAGCTCTTCGAGATAACTTTGTAACCCTTTCTAGCTTTATGCAAAGCAAAAATACTTGATAGTAGGTCTTCTGAAATCTCTTTTTTGCGAGGCATGGTCCAGGTCAGCAGATGCTTCTTGTGAATAGCAAAAGTAGCTCTAACATACACTCAGTTTTTTTTTTATTGGATGCCATGTTTGCTGACACTTGTTGACATCTTTATCCTAGGAGTTCCCTTACTTTTTCCACAGCACTGTGCATTTTTAAGGGAATTTGTTCAATAAAGACATGTAAGATTATAATCGATGTGTTATTAGCACATTGTGCTTTGTATATACTTGTGACTTTGATGAAGATTTGATCACATTTTATGACCAATTAATTCAGAAAAACAGCTAATTCCAAAGGGTTCACATACTTTTTTCTTGCTACTTCATCTCTTATTCATCCTATTTTATTTTATTTTCCTCATTTCCTCTCACACACCTGTGTGCATATGTTTCTCATTTTCTGAGATCTAATCCACCTCCTTTTTCTCCCTTTTCTTCTCTTCACTGTTGGATGCAGGTGTTGGATAGCAGTTGAGCAAAACACATAGGTACATTGTTGATGAAAATAGAGAAGGAGAGAGAGAGAGAAAGGGGAGAAATGATAAATGGCACTCATTAGTGCTGTAATTTATCACTTTCCATATGACTGGGCTCCAGCTGTCTATTACTGAGAATTTTGGCCTTTCTGACTCACCATCTCCTCGCCAGCCAGATGGGTGGAGAGATGTTGTGCCGCGCCCCATGTGCTAGGTAGACCCAGGTCACTGTATTTGGTTCACATCCGTGAGCATGTTTGCGAGAGTTTCTGAGTATGTTGACAGAATTGCCACAGTCAGCGGCATATCTACTTTAATTCCATAATCTGGGAATGCATATCAAAATCAAAATGATTTTCTCATAATAATATTACATTACATAATGTGATTTTTACAAGCGCTCTTACCCAGAGATTCCAACAAGTGAATGAAAGTCAGCAGCAATAAATAAAAAACAAGGCACCGGACAGCCTTAATGTTTATGAATTATGAGCCATGTGAAATCAAGCATCACAAAGAATTTTCATGTAGTCTGTCTACAGACGGTAACTTTCTCAAATCAAATTTGGCCAAAATGGAGCAAAGCCAAAAAGTGGTGGAGAAATGCTGGCTCATGAATTATTTAACCCAAAGTGCTGATGACAGCTCTTTTTAGCTATGGAAGACCAGCCATGTGGTTTCTTGTCAACGAAAAGCAAACAATTGATGCTCATTAGGGTTTGTCAACTCATCCCTTTGAAATTAATCAAACAGGATTCCCCAATCACTCCCCTGATCTCTATAAATTGCAACAGTCTTGTTCCAGAAGTAAAAAAAGAATCCCATTTATTTTCTCCATCGGAGAGTATAATTTTAGCTCCCAATCGATGGTATATGCTTCTGTGAATGTCAACAGTCCGCCTTATTTTAACTTCATTTCATTGTGTTTTATTGAGGAATTTCTGTTGAAAAACCATACTACCCGTAAATCATGTAGAGAAAGATTCCACCAATCAAAACATCACAGCAAACAAAGCTCTGCCCACTCCCATGAGGCACTGGAACAATTCACTTCGGAGCTGGATGGTTTGATTCCTGGCTTAGAACTCTTTAATGAATGATTTTATGACCTTCAAATGGAATAAATAAATTGAAAACAATTGTTCCAGTACTAAGATGGCTGAAAGAGTAAGCAGACACTGTTGTACTTCTTGTTCAGACATCCGATAATCTTGCCTCAAGCTCACACCATTGGTTGAGGCCATCAGGCTGTTTAAACTAACAGACCAATTTTTTAAAGCAAGTTTTTTTCTCTCCAATTTGGAATTCCGAATTCCCAATGCGCTCTAAGTCCTCGTGGTGGCGTAGTGATTCACCTCAATCCAGGTGGCAGAAGACGAATCTCAGTTGCCTCCGTGTCTGAGACTGTCAATCCGCACATCTTATCATATGGCTTGTTGAGCGGCATCCATGCACAACTCACCACTTGCCCACTGAAAGTGAGAAACACATTATAGTGACCACGAGGAGGTAACCCCATGTGACTCTACCCTCCCTAGCACCTGGGACAATTTGGTTGCTTAGGAGACCTGGCTGGAGTCACTCAGCATGCCCTGGATTCGAACTCGCGACTCCAGGGGTGGTAGTCAGCGTCTTTACTCGCTGAGCTACCCAGGCCCCCCTGAAAGATGAATTCTAAACTTGGATAGGAGACATAAACACACTCAGGAGCTCTGTTGAATTTTATCTTAATTAGGGACAGGTCAAGGTCAGATCAGCATTCCAGTCCAACATAGGCAAAATACTTTATCCTCTCCCAGAGAGATAAATGGAATTTAGGAAGGACGGCAAATGACAAGAATCATCTAGAGGAACAGGTGCCCCCCCAACCCCCTTTCTAACGAGCCTTTGTTCTAATGACGATGTTCTAATAACACAAAGCAATTTATACTGACCTTTATAGAAATTTAGCAAAAATAAATTACAATAGTTAAAAATTGCCCCTGAGCCTAATTGCAAAGGAGATGAAGTTTCCTATAATTGCTTTTGGCCACCTAATGCAATTTTCCTTTTTTTGTAATTAAAGTGATTTAAAAATGTAATATCCCCAACACACACACAGACATACACACACATGCACACACGTATACTTATCATGTCCAGTGCCATAAATACTCTCGTTATAGAGGCAATGGTCCATTGAAAATGGTGTCATGGTTTTGTGTGTGATCATTATGTGCTTGTTGAAATTAGTGCAAGGATAATAATCATTCTGGATTTAAACTGTTTTATAATTATTTAAATATACCAAACATTAATTTATTTTTCTATAATGAGAAAAACACCTCTTCACCAAGACAGATTATAAGATACAAGTTGCATGTGCAAGATATAAAGTTGCCATGACATGGGGTTTTAAGAGTAAGATATAAAGAGTAATATTTATTTTTTCAAACTTTCCAGATTTACTCCTACTCTACTCTGTCCTCCAGTGCCCAGATGCTTCTCTATGATCGTTTATTGTTCTTTATTGTTCGTCCATTTCTTTAGAAGTCAAGCTAATCAGTCACAGCCACACTTAACCTCTTGCACTTTCATCTGCATATAAGCTGAGCTTTTGTGCTTTTGCTGAGCAGAGTGTTTATTCATCTCTTCTGTGCATTAGTGAAGATCCCTGTCTCCCTCTTGATCTTTCCCTCCTGCTCGCTCTTTCTCTCTTCTCATAGGCCCATTTTCAGATGCAGATGCCATAGAAGAAGCTTTTATTAAATGTTGATGGTAAACATATCCTTCTCCCCTCTTCTTTCATTTTATTATTAAACGATACACTGTCCTGTGTCATTTGGGTCTGCTTAACAAGCAGTCCAGTCAACCTGCTATATACCTTCTATATTTATTTATGCATAATATCCCACATGCACAGATCATGAGGTAAACCCCAGGAAAACTGAAGAAAACAAAGGCAAAAATATTGTTTTTCTCTTGCTGTGAAGATAATATGCTGTAAATTGTTTGGCAGGGTTGGCAAAAATCCATAATTTTAAGAGTTGGCTCCTTTGTATTTATGAGTTGGAATTTGAATTGAATTGCCCTTGCTCCTCAAAACATGTTGAACTTAAATTTGAATTAGAATGAAGGGGATAGAAAATGTATTGCATTGCAATTCAAAGAAATTCAGTGCGCACACACAACTTTCATTAAACCACAAAATCAAAATAAACAAGATCTGTGCATAAATAATATACTGTATGTAATTTAAATGTTAAACATTGATTAGAAATATCATCAGATTTTTCTGAAAAGAACATGTGTTGTATGATAAAATGTTTATGATTAATACATAATGAAAAAGGATAGCTATTGTTAAAAAACTGTCTATTCAGTTCTGAATGGCACACAGCCCTGGTGTTTTAGGTTTGGTGTTTGTGAAACAGGGGCACTGCACTTAATCAATAACAAAAGTCACAGCAACCTCGACTCAGCAAACACTCAATATCCTCGAATGACATTGTACTGACAAAGGAGTCATAGAGAGAGAAAGGGCAAATGTGTTTGTATATGTTTGTTTTCGAGTAGGGGAGTTGACTCAGATGTGTTCAATATACTTTTAACATTCAAGGTCTTTGTACAAAAGCACTCCTTGAACCTCTCTTTCTGTTCCTCCATTCCTGCTAACAGGCAGTCTGGAGTTGAATACATGAAAGGAAGATGAAAGTTTAGCACTGCATGTTTGTGTGTGATAATCTCTGTTTACAGAGTGGCTTTTTTGAAGCTGAAGGGACTCTTGAAAGATACGTAGATATTGCAGTCTTTGTTTGATCCCAATTAAAATGGTGGTCAATGCATTGTTGTTTCAGTTTGAGTGATATGAATCTTAAAAGAGCGTTGCTTGTGAGTCTGGGGCCAATCACATCACGCGGCGTGATTGTAGTGGGTACTGTGTTTTCCCTGCTGTCTTTCCTGGAGTAATTAAGGCAGGTAATAGCCTCCTAATTCCTCTTCCTTTATGAGGACTGACAGCACACACAGTCCTTTAAAAACTGTTTGAAATTTTTCCTGCAGTGCCAGGACAATTACTCAGGAGCTCAGATGCATTTAAAAGCAATGACCTGCTCCACCCTCCCTTGTGCATTTCCTCGGATGGAAAAATTGCATGCAGTTCATACCTGCAGGCTCTTTATTGTCATAACGCATGCATAGTGTTCTTTTACGAGATCCTGTTGGAAAATCACATTCAAAACATCTGTATTATGTTGGTGAAGTGAGAGTGTGATTGTTTGTAACTGTACTCATGTAGCATGCAGGTTTACAGGACAAAAATGCTGTGTGCCGCAATGCTGCAGGCCTGGCACTCCATAACTCACATAAACATACATATACTTGCACTGACACAAAATACTTAAATACTTTTGTTTATGTAATGTCAATGCACTGTGAGCGTGTTGTCATATTCTATTTAAATTATGTATACACAGGTGTTATCAGCATATTTAGCACATAAATTATGCATGCAATCAAGACCACACACAACATGTTTCTTACATTTTCTTTACAAGCCCAGAGATAACTTTTATGAGAAACACTTTGGTTATGTGCATCTAATTTGATGAGAACTGGCAACACAGAGGACCACAGAGGACCACTACAGTATCCAAAAATATTTGGATACTTCAGCCACACTTAAAAATTAATGAATGTCATTGCATTAGATAACAATATATCAAATCAAGTGCTGCTTTTTTTAGAGAACAATAGCAAAAATACACTTTTAATTATTAATTTTTTTACAAAAATATTTTTGTTGGGGTTTAAATTAGTATATATACTGTTTAAAGTTAGGACAAAGGAAGAACTGATCTTGGAACCAGATGGTTAATATTAATGCTATTTCATTTATATTTTGTTATCTAATACCATGGCATTCATACATTATAAGTGTGACCAAAAGTGTCCATATACTGTACTTTTGGGGGCAACTGTATATTTACAGTATGATTATTTAGACATCCAGTGGGAAATATTATGTCAATTGTAAAGAATGTTTATACTGTATATGTTTCATGTTTGTCACATATTAATATGTTGAGATGTGTGTGAAAGTACAGATGTTCCCATTTGTCATGTCACATGATCATAACAAGTTTGTCTCCTCCTTTTATCTGTCCATTCCTCAGGTCGTCCCCTCCCTCCCTCCTCCAGCCTCCTGCCCCCTGCACCTTCTCCTCCTTCTGCCCCCCTCCATCCAGTCCCACCTACCATAAGGGAGTGTCAGGTGCCCTTGCTGGACAGCAGCTCCTCCCATACCATGTTGGAGTCCCACCCAGAGGACCAAATCTCCCCCAACTCCTACCTGCTCCGGGCCCAGCCCACCACTGGTAAGTTCCCACTCATCTCTCATTGGCTGACTTCCCCTTCATCATCTTACTCATTCACTTTGTCCAGTCAACTGTCCTTTTAAAGCATGTTTGTTCACCCTGCTACCATCTTGGTAATGCCCTCCATGTACTGGACTGCTTCTGTCTACTTGAATGGAGAACAACTGCAAACTCCAATAACATATGTCATATCACCAACACATTCTGATAAGAATAGTATAATTAATTTAGCTTCTTTAGCTCAAATATTACATACACAAATTGCATTTTCAAGTTGGTTTAGCAAATGAACATGCACGAGAAATTTTTTTTAGCTGATGTTTCTTTTTATTTTAATTGAAATGCCATCATGCCATCTTTATCCAAAAGGTTACAAAAAGATTGTCTGCTAAAGAGTTTAACATATTTTCCTAACCAGACACAAAGAGACAAGTTCTTTTTTTAAATGTCCACTCTGAAAGGGGAAATGCAGCGCAAACCATCAGAATTGGGCACTCAGAACTTATGTGATCTGCTCCATTATTTTGAGTCTCATTGACCCTGAATCACATTTAGAGATTTATGTAAAAAGAATGAAAAAGGAAGGTCTCAGCTTTTTTATTATATCATAATTATATCAGTGCTTTTTGCACACTTGCTCCTTCGCTTTGAACTCTATCACTTAGTCTCTCCGTGATCACACCTCCATACAAGATTTCAAAATCAATTTCAAAACATATCTCTTTGACCTATGCTTCTCTGACTCTTGATCTTGATCACTTGATCACATCCTGTAAAGCGACCTTGAGTTTGAAGAAAGGTGCTATATAAAATAAACATAGTATTATTGTTATTATTATATAATTTTTATGTTAAGATAGAATAATTTAAAGGATGGCTGACATAAAACATTTTTGGGGAAAACCTCTGAAGATATCAAACAATTTTCAGACATTATTTTAAGAATTGGAACATTTATTCAATCATACATTAAATTTTAAGACATAAATAACAGTTTAAGGAAACAAAATATATAATGCATGCTGTTTCATGTAAAAGGAATATTTTACCCCAAAATGAAAATTCTGAAATTAAATGAAAAAATGAAATATACCATACCTGATGTGTATGGCTTTATTTCTTTTGCTGAACACAAACAAATATTTTTAGAAGAATATCTCAGCTCTGTAGGTTCATACAATGCAAGTAAATGGGTGCCAAAAATATGAAGCTTCAAAAGCACATAAAGGCAGCATAAAAGTTGTCCAAATGACTTCCAGTGATTAAATCTATATCTTCAGAAGTGATATATAGGTGTGGGTGTGAAACAGATCAATATGTATGTCCATTTTGTTCTATCAATCTCATTTCATATTCTTTTACTTTTGTTTTTGGCGATTCACATTCTTCATGTATATCGCCACCAATTCAACGCTGTGCATGGAGGAGAATTTATAGTAAAAAAAAGTTATTCAATATTTATCTGTTTCTCACCCACACATATAATTTCACTTCTGAAGATATAGATTTAACCAATAGAGACGTATGGATTACTTTTATGCTTCCTTTGTGTCCTTTTTGAAGCTTATAATGTTGGTACCAAGCTGGAATATTCTTCTGAAAATCTTTGTTTGTGTTCAGCACAAGAAAGAAAGTTGTACACATCTGGGATGGCATGAGATTGAGTAAATGATGAAAGAATTTCATGAATGCATGCACCTTCATGCGCACAGCACGCACGCACCTTGCATCCACGAGGAGATCGTACTTCCTAAACTTCTTTGAAATGAGTTGTATCTTTTGTCGCATCTCTGACCGTGATGATATTTAATATTTTTGTTATATTTTTTCTAGTGTTCTTTTTTCAAGCTAACTAACTATGAACTTTAGAAATCTTTCCTGAGATAAATGAGAAGTGCTTATCTTAGGCGAGACGCTTCATCTAGCATTGCCATTTAAATTGAGAGATTTAACACACTCCATTTAAAAAAAAATAAATAAAAATGTATGGGTTGCATTTCTTGATAACACAGACATAATTTGAAAGCTGAGACTCCCAAAACCCAAAACAATCATAAATCATGTTTTTTACCAAATGTCAAGTTTTTAAAAAATGGCTGATTGTTTAAGACTCGTTTTTAGGTAGCACGTCACATAAATTATATTTAACTTAAAGCTATTTGGAGTACAATTGTGGACCAATGAAACTGCACTGTGAGCAGGGCTATCCACTGTGATGTGCTGAAAATTTAAACCAAACAAATGACAAAATATTTCGTCACTCATCTGGGTCTTAGCTACTGTAATTTGGACAGACATTTAAAATTACATGGAAGATGTTGGATTTATCACTTGTCATTTATCACATTTACTGGTCTGGACATAGTGTTAGTTGTTGTCTCCAAAATAGGGAATGATTCAGTTTATGACTATTAATGTTCAAGGTGACAACAAATGGATTTCTGTCTCTATACTTGACACATTCATTTTAAATTCTAGGCATAGAAAAAAGCAGACTGCATTTAGTCCCACTGCAAGGAGGTTACAGATACAGAAGCAGAAGATTTATGTCATGGTGACTTATTACACCTTCACAGGTTGTGTAGAAATTTCATAGCTCAGACTGAGCAGAATGTGTGTCTGGGCTGCCCTAGTACAGCTGTGCTCATTCAGAGTAATTAATGCTCTCTCCGTGTGCTGCACAGTCCTCCAAACTTTGCCCTGCATCCGAATCTGCAATCCAGGGGATATATTTAGTGGAGAGGGAAAAAAAGCTGTTAATATAATTTCTGCTGGAATATAATGTATTGTTAATGGCATTAGCCTCGCCTTTGATCTGCTATAAATCTTTATTACGTCTGATCAGGGCCCGAGTTCAGGAGCAACGTGATTATAAACCTTTTAAAATGACATTACATCATGCCTCTAATTGGTTTACTGTTTGGTGCAGCAACATCAATCATTTGCAGACTAACCATGCTGTAAATAAATTCACTCGAACGCTGCCAGCACCACGGTTCTGGGAAGTCAAACCAAAGGGATTTTGGATGAGAACAGTTCAAAAATGCAAGAGGGCATATCACAGTGTCTCTCAGTGGAGGTGACCTCTAATAGCTTTATTGAGACGGCTTCAATTTTCCTCTGTGCTACCATAAAATTTGCTGAAAGGAAACATAATATTTAGATGGTTCTGATTATATAATCCATGATTAATACTCCCTTAATATAATGTAGGTTAGCTTGTACACAACAAAACAGGGACAATAAGTATGATGATGGTAATATTGAAATACAATAATTTGTTCTTTTGTTCTTTTTTTTTTATGTAGGAGTATATGAAACTTCTGAATATATAGGCAATGCATTTTTTATCCTAATCATGCTGTAATTTTAACATTTGTAGGAGAAGCTTAATATATTCTAATGAGCCTTGTGCATTTCCTTCTATCACAAATAACAGTATATATGATAAAGTGGTCTCTAATTAAATATTAGAGACTTTAAAATCATTATTCTTATATAATATTCTTTGTTTGTCATTTAGTTTGCATAGCCTTGATCTGAAGACACATTCATCTGTGATGAGTTTAAAAGCTCGTAATTAGCCTGGAAATAACTCGTTCAATAATTGTCTTATTATTATGTTGTCTTGCTTTGAATTTTTGTACAAGTCTGAAAACTTAGTTTCAATGAGTGTGAGATTGCATGTTGATGTAATAGACCGAGAGGAGAAATGTGTGTTTGTGTGAGTCCAAGTCCAATTAAATGTCTTGTGATCCTGTTGAGGGTGATTGTTTTGCAGAAAATGAAATCTCTGGCCAATAACCAATAACTTACTGAGTCTGAAAGACAGACATTACAAAAAGGAAACGTAAGAGAAGTAGATGTTTTTGAGTCTATGTGTATTCTTCTGTTTGTGTTGAGTGCACTTACTTTTTTACAATAGTTTTGAATTTGAATATACATACAACCTTTAAAAATAAATAAATTTTCATCAAGTTGTTTATTTAGTTTAACTCAAAGTGTCCTAGAAATCTCCTATAAAAAAATGTTTCACTACTTTTCTGCTCAGTCTTTATTTAGGTTCTGTGCTCCAGTGGGTTATCTTGCGCAGCTGGGCTGAGTCTCTGCCAGTGGGTAGTACTGTCACGGGTGGCATGTTATGGTGCCACAGTCATTACTTCGGCTATTGTAGCTGTCAGAATTGTCCAGTGACTGGCAGCCTGTAGGTGTTAGAAAACTCCAAGAGATATTTCTGTTCTTCTAAAGTAAATGCTTGTCTAAAATGAATTCATTGAAGATTTGTAAACATGTTCTAGAAAACCTGTATATATAATGCATTATTACAGTATTCATAATTCCTTGCGCATTACAATTCATTATTAAAAATTAGAGATGTCAGAATCAAAGCATTAACGCATGTGATTAATTAAAAAAGTTTAACTAATTTATTTATCTTAATCACAATTAATGCATTTACCATTAATACAGCATAAACACTTGTGTGAATGGCAGAACCTTTTTAATGTGTCTGCCCGCAGTCATTACACTGACACACATAACAGCACCTCCCTGTCAGTGATAAACAATTATTGAGACAGGACCTCTTGTGCTATTTTTGTAGAACAAAAGCCTAGATGGAACTTGTGACAGAAATTAGGTATTTTTTCAGCCTAAGTAAGATGCTTTTTATCTGCCACAGAAGCACGCCAAGTCTTAACTATCCAAAAACATTAAAACATTAAGCGTTTTTGTCTGCAAGCACTTTTCGCTTTGAGTTCAAAGTTGCGCTGGATGCTGGCATCGCCACCCTGACTCAAATCATGAATGCGGCTTCACGATTGCTGTAGCAAAGTGGATAGCCACTGTCTGCTGGCAGATTAATATTGTGAAGGATGACAGTTTAAGAGATTTAATGCCCATTGCAATGAAAATGTACCTGTTTGTGGACTAGTTCTTTCAATTAGTCAAACTCCCATTAGACTATGAGAAATGTTCAATGTTACTTGAATTGATCATTTATATTTTAGTGCAATTCTATATTTAGTCTGTTGAAGGCTTTTTTTTGGAAAATGTTACTAAAGCATTATATTGTTACATATTGTTTTCTTTTCTGACCTAAAATGGAAATACATTTATTCTGACAGGGAAATATGTAATTTTAGAGTCAAATTTCAGCATTTCTGTGATGAATCTGAGATGAATCGCAATTAACTATGAAAAATTATGCAATTTAAATATTTTAATCGACTGATAGCACTATTAAAAATATTATTTTTAAATATAAAATTTAACCCTAATTAACCCTCATCATATGTATTTTGTAGGCACAATTACAATACTATTTATTAAGGAGTACACATTCTACTATTTTATTACACGTAACACAATCATTTTGGTGCTGATTGTGTGTTTTAATAAATTATGATGCATAAACAGTATATGCAGGCTTAGATATTTTATAATAATTATCTATCATAGTGATCGAATAAACTTTTAAGGTTTTATGGGGACTTTCCATAGACATAATGGTTTTATACTGTACAAACTTTATATTCTATCCCCTAACCCTAACCCTACCCCTAAACCTAACCCTCACAGAAAACTTTGTGCATTTTTACATTTTCAAAAAACATAATTTAGTATGATTTATAAGCTGTTTTCCTCGTGGGGACCAATAAAATGTCCCCACAACATCCACAATTTCGGGTTTTACTATCCTTAGTAAGGATAGTAAAAGTTTCTATAAAATACATACAAAGTGATAAAAACATGCTCACACACACACACACACACACACACACACACACACACACACACACACACACACACACACACACACACACAGAATGTGTCCGAAGAACTCAGCAGAAAGGTCTGCAGCATATTGAGATCCGTTGCACAGAAGTCTGGAGATTTCTCCCCCAAAATCAGCACAGAAAATATGAAAAAAGTGAGATTGCATTTGGGTCTCCTCACATTAGTACGTTACATTTTTTATATATAATTTGTGATAATAACAATAATGTTCATTAGGTGTCAATGAAGTACCATAAGGTTTCTTGCCAAAGAGATCTCCTGTAAAGATCCACAGTGAAAGAGAGAGTGATTATGGAGCTTTAGTGTTTGCGTCTCCATCCATTCATTATAAATGGAGAGCTTCTACTATTTTTAGCAGCTTTCAAGTCACATACTCCTGCCAGTGAAATCAGCTGAAGATCCTAATGCAATGAATGTTTAATCACCGTGTGCTTTGTGGAAACTCTGTAGAAACAATTTCGTTTGGACTTGACGCCCCCATTTAAAAGCTAATGTTATTCTGTTTTGCAGTTAATTAAGGACGTGCTGTTGCGTAATTGTTTTTTTGAATTATTGTTTCTGTATTAGGCTATTATGCTTGTGTTTCTAGAACAGAGGGCCATGTGTGTTTGTGTCTGAGTATGTTTGTGTGGGTGGGTTTTAGAGTGGGCTTTCAAAAGCCTGTTTATTTTCTGGCTGATTTGATGACTCTTCTCTCAGACTGTTATTATTGCTCATTAGAGGAGAGGATTGGGCCAAAGAGACTAGATGTGATAGAAATGTTTAGTTCAGAGAGTGGCGCAAAGCTAGCTAACACATTTACTTCTGTTACCCTGAACTAACCCATGTTTTAATTAAGTCAAGTCATTTTTATTTGGTAAAGGCTTTTCACAACGCACCATTTCAAAGCAGCTTTACAGAAATCCATGCATTAACAGAAAATTAATCTATAAAGTTTTAGAGCCATCATTGTGTAGTGTGATTAAATATGATTGTAAATTCTCCATAAGATGTTGGTTAATAGAGAAAAATAACCTTGGGAGAAATCAGACTCACTGTGGGGGACAATCCCCCTCTGGCTAACAGCATGAATATAATGCCAATATTACTTATTTATGTGCAGTGCAAGTCATGGTTTAAAATGAGGAAACTAAGTTAGTGTTAAGGGCCAGTGTTTTAATGGTGTTTCTTTAACAATGTTCGAGAGGAGCAAGTTCATTTAATCTGACAAATCACACAGCCAGAGAAAGAGTATATAAATAGCTGCTTAACTCAGATCATCGGATTGCAACTCCACTGCAAAGCATTCGCTTTCATCAGAACAGTTCTTCCATCTAAATCATCTCGTTTCAACAGAAGCTGCCACAGGAGCTCATTCGTTTCACATGCATCGACTGTTACCACTTTAAGTGCTACTTTTACGCTTTCCTCCTAATCTCTATTCACCGGAGCAGATCATTGTGTGAAGCTGCTTCCGCAAATGGCTGCTTCGATGCTGTACACATTTGAAACAGCTCTCTACGTCTCTCTACTTTCCAACCGGAGTGATCCGTTTGCGTGAAGCTGCTTCCACAACCAGCTACTTCGGTGCCTAATGCATGTGAAACAGCTCCCTGCGTCTGCTCATATGTTCTCTCATCTACTTTTCGACCTGCAGCGGTCTGTCACGAGAGCTCAACTCTGTGAAAAGGCGGTGCTCCGGCTTCACGCTATTCAAGCTCTATTACAGCTCTATTCGAACACATGAAGCAAAGATGAACTTTTTAATTCAACCATCATTTCACTCTCCCCAGTGTTTCAATCTGGTTCTCCCGCACAGGTGATTGCTGTCAGCCTCATTATCCTCGTTTAGGGTGTGATCCATCAGCGATTCCATTAATCATCTTTTAGCTTGAATATCACAATTGTTCTTCCTTCAAGGTGCCCTTCGGAGTGCAATTTATTCCATTTCGAATGCAGGGGCAATCACGTAACAGCAAACTCCTTCCAATAAAAAAAAACTTCTTTCCAAACCAATGCCTACAATTTTAGCGTAAGCACGCTGCCGCAGCATCTCCTGCACCGACCACTCTACAGCTCACCACAGTTATACACTACCTCTGTCTGAACAGACATGAGGCGAATTTGACAAACTTCTATTCATCTCTAGGCCATAACATGACTTTCTCTTCTCCCCCCAGGACAAACACTTCATACAGTTAAAACATCTCATTTATTTTATTCTTTGCACGAATCATTGGATTTCAAACTCTTAACAAGCTCGACCATAGACCTAATTGCTCATGACTTTATTCATTCAACAATCTGTAAATTTTACACTCCACCCAAGTTTAAAGTAACAGCTTCAAATCGACGGTGAATGATTCAGATTGGCACCTTGCTTACTCCAGTATTTCAGTTTTCTGCAGTATTTATTACAAGTCAATATAAACAAGTAATTTGATTTCAGTCATACTGTAGCATTCATTACAAAGTCGTTTTATTAACCACACTACTGCAAACTGTGCTCTTATAGTATCTATTGAAACAACTCTCAGAAACTCCATAGATTTCATACGTCCTTGTTAAAACGAGACTAGTCACCCCATGCCAATAGTACAGAGTCATAAAATGACTCGCATTACATTGGAGACAATCTACAACGCTCCAAACCATACACTTACATTTATAACATCTATAAGTTATATGGTATACATCTGGGTTAGAATGTGCCTTCTAATTTCATGACACCCAACTTAAAATGATGTCGTTTATATGGACTCGCAAGCATGTTTCCATACATTGTTTCACATATATTCCTGACATTTAATCTAGCAACATTTCTGTTCATGCATCCTCAGTCACTACTTTAACCACATTTTCTATTGACTCAACACATCCCTAAGCAACACAAATGTGCTGTCCAGGTGCCGCAACTTCTGAATCTTTCGGATCATGCATCTAGACCTCCCACTACACCCCAAACAGCGCATGCGCTTTCCAAGTGCACGCAACTGTGGCATCTTTCGGGGTGTGCGAACAAACCTCCTACTGCACTGCAAACACCGCAAATATGCCGTTCAAGCGCTGCAGTCATGCGTCTCAGCCCCCATGGCTCCATAACCCATACTATGCCAATCATACTAAATGAACCATCACCACCTAGTGATTGACAATCGGGCCTCTTTAGGTCTTCCCTAAATAGTCCACCATAAGCCAGCATCTCCGCATCAATCCATTTCATTCAAATATCACCTACTATTCATCCTCTCTTGACATCTCAACCCTTTCATGTTGTAGAGTGAGCTCTTGCTTATATGCAGTGTGAACTGTTCACACAAAAACACACTCTCCTCCTGTTAACGCCGTGTGATCCCGTGCTCGAAGATTCAGCCCTTTTCGCATGAGCGCCAAGGAGACTACTGATGTCTAGATTTATAGTGAAAACGTCACAGTCATCATGCAAAAATGTTCCTATAAATCCCCAATACTTACAATGTTTTTTTTTGTAGTAAAATAAATGTTAGTTAAATATTGCTGGTTATTACTCTGTTATCACCTCATCATTATTTAAATAGCTTTGAACTCTGTTCAACTTGTTCGCATCGCCAACAGTCACTCATGTTGCTTCAACTCTCATTGAAAATGAATGACTTCTGGATGCTTTGTTGCTGATCACTGTCAGTGTGAAAGCTCCTTTACCCTAAACAATGGTCTCTCACAAATACGTGTGTGACAGGGCAGAGGGCGGGGCCGGGTCGTGATGCTACACTTCCGGCCCCTAATCAGGCTAATCAAGCCTCAGAGAAGGATAAAGGCCAAGTGGGAGAGAGAGAGAGAGAGAGAGAGATTTACGGGCAGCTGTCCGACACCTTTGTGTGCTTGTCTTTTTTTTTAGTTCTTCATTAAACTATTATTTATATTGTCAAGCCGGTTCTCGCCTCCTCCTTTACTTTGATCCCTTTACAACATGATTTACAACAATTTTGCGAATTGGTTTTAGCAAATCATAAAAAAATTGATAAAAAAGATTCACTTCTGATTCAAAGGAACAATTCACTCACAAATCGGACATCCCTACTGAACAAGCAAAGCGGAGCTCTCGGATTATAGTTTAGGTTAAAGATGAGTGACTTTAAAAAGCCCTTTTTGTCTGCTGTTTCAGTAAGAACTTGGATTGTATACACCAGTGGTCACTCTTGGTAAGAAGAAAGAAGAAAGATGTGTAGAGTGAGAGGGACTTGTCTCTTTGTGCTTATTGCAACTCTTGGCTGCTGAGCAAACATCTTTTTTTCAGCATCCGACACTTGCATTGAACCACAGAAAATATCAATAAACATTTTTTTTTCTGAGCCTGGGCCTGGAAAACAAACATGGTGGCTTTATGTTCCCTCTGCTAGTGGGCCTCCGGAGCTCTACTGTGAAACTAATGCAGTGCACTGACAGCCAATTCCATCCTGCTCAGCGCCTTAGATCTGCTGTGCCCAGCACAGGCACGGTCCCAGAAAGAGCAGGGGGTGGCTTTAAGTGCTAACCTCAGGCAGACTGGACTGTGTGTGGGGATCTGCTTTTAGTAAGCGCGAGCTCAACCATGTAGATTTTAAACTATGTCAAGCTAGATGACCGCCGTGCTGTGCAATTGAGAACGGCACAAAAAAAGTTTTCAAGAAGTATTTTCAGACACACAGTCCTCAGTGCTTTGAAGTACTTAACTTGTTGGGGGTGTATATTTTCCAGTGTGCCTTTAGTAGTGAGCTAATGTGCAGCTCGCTCAGTCTGAGCAAATGTGAGCATGTTGGCACGCAACCCATCTGACCATGAGTACTGTCAGATCGTATTACTGTGAGTGTACCCTTGTGTGAGCAATAGTGAATGTGTGTTTTTGTGCATTTGGAAGCAAAATACCTACTATCTGTCTTCCTTTATAAATTATGTATTTATTGATAGGTTCATCCATGCCTGAATATTTTGTTGTTTTATTTATGGTGAGTTGCTTTAAATAATGTTGCCATATCGAATTTTTGCTGAACTGTTGAATGCAGAATGCACTTTGGCTACAAAATTAGTATTTTTACAGTGATGAAAATGAAAATATTTATGTGGCATGCTTGATCCTCATAAACATTTATCAATTGCAGTGCTGAAGCACACAAAGACTGTGTATTTACTAAAGCTGTCAAAGTTAATCCATTAACGCATGTGATTAATTTAAAACGTTTAAAGCATATTTTTTTCTTAATCGCGATAAACCATTTACCGGTTTTTACATTGAGCTCTGTGAGTTGTAAACACTGGTTGGAGTAGGGTGAAACCATTGCAATGTGTCAGCCTGGGGTCATTACACTGAAGCACACACCACAACACACACACACACACACACACACACACACACATGTTGTGTTTCCATGTTTTATGGGGACTTTCCATAGACATAATGTTTTTTATACTGTACAAACTTTATATTCTATCCCCTAAACCTAACCCTACCCCTAAACCTAACCCTCACAGAAAACTTTCTGCATTTTTACATTTTCAAAAAACATAATTTAGTATGATTTATAAGCTGTTTTCCTCATGGGGACCGAAAAAATGTCCCCACAAGGTCAAAAATTTCGGGTTTTACTATCCTTATGGGGACATCTGGTCCCCACAAAGTGATAAATACACGCTCACACACACACACACACACACACACACACACACACACACACACACACACAACAGTGATTCCATGTCTATAATCAAGTGATTGTGAAAGGACCTCTTAACACTATTTGTTGTACAAAACAAGCCCAGATGGGACTTTTGACAGAGATCAAGTGCTTTGCATTCATTGTAAGCAGGGTTGGGAGGGTTACTTTGAAATATATTCCACTAACATATCACAGAATACATGCTGTAAAATGTCATTTGTAATGTATTCAGTTAGATTACTCTATGTCAGTAACATATTCTAAATACTTTGTATTACTTCAGCTCTGGTAGATTTTTCACTTGTTTTGACTATTAAAACTCTGCAAGTGCAGTAAGACAAAATGCACATGTTAAAAATACATTCTCTGAAAAACCTAAATATCTTATGCAGTGTTGTTTCTAAAACAAGATAAATCTTTTTTCTAGATTTTATTACAATAAAACAAAACATCAAGAATACCAAAGGTCTTACTAGAAAAAAGTTTATTATGTTCCAACGTGAATTGTCTTGATAAAAAAGTATGATCGTGCCTGGTAACATGTGCATGTAAAATGGATAGAAATAGCATTTTTACACAAGGTTTATTTCTAATTCTTGTTGACGCACTGGATCATGGAGGACGAGAATTTAAGAAATGTTATGCCCATTACAATAATTACTCAACCTATGGGGGACTAGTTATTTTATTTAGACAACCTCCTCTTAAACTTTGAAAAAAATTTTATTGAACAGATGCTTTTTAGTGCATTTTTATCTTTATACTGTGGAAGGCTTTGTTTGTTTATAAATGTTAAAGCTGCACTATGTAACTTTGTGCTCTCAAGCGACATCTGTGGTTGAAACTTAAAATTGCAAGCAATTTGCAGAGGAATACATTACAGGTGAAACTCGAAAAATTAGAATATCGTGCAAAAGTTCATTAATTTCAGTAATTCAACTTAAAAGGTGAAACTAATATATTATATAGACTCATTACAAGCAAAGTAAGATATTTCAAGCCTTTATTTGATATAATTTTGATGATTATGGCTTACAGCTTATGAAAACCCCAAATTCAGAATCTCAGAAAATTAGAATATTGTGAAAAGGTTCAGTATTGTAGGCTCAAAGCGTCACACTCTAATCAGCTAAACACCTGCAAAGGGTTCCTGAGCCTTTAAATGGTCTCTCAGTCTGGTTCAGTTGAATTCACAATCATGGGGAAGACTGCTGACCTGACAGTTGTGCAGAAAACCATCATTGACACCCTCCACAAGGAGGGAAAGCCTCAAAAGGTAATTGCAAAAGAAGTTGGATGTTCTCAAAGTGCTGTATCAAAGCACATTAATAGAAAGTTAAGTGGAAGGGAAAAGTGTGGAAGAAAAAAGTGCACAAGCAGCAGGGATGACTGGAGCCTGGAGAGGATTGTCAGGAAAAGGCCATTCAAATGTGTGGGGGAGCTTCACAAGGAGTGGACTGAGGCTGGAGTTACTGCATCAAGAGCCACCACACACGGACGGGTCCTGGACATGCTCAGTGGTCCAAAGTCCTCTTTTCTGATGAGAGCAAATTTTGCATCTCATTTGGAAACCAAGGTCCCAGAGTCTGGAGGAAGAATGGAGAGGCACACAATCCAAGATGCTTGAAGTCCAGTGTGAAGTTTCCACAGTCTGTGTTGGTTTGGGGAGCCATGTCATCGGCTGGTGTTGGTCCACTGTGCTTTATTAAGTCCAGAGTCAACGCAGCCGTCTACCGGGACATTTTAGAGCACTTCATGCTTCCTTCAGCAGACAAGCTTTATGGAGATGCTGACTTCATTTTCCAGCAGGACTTGGCACCTGCCCACACTGCCAAAAGTACCAAAACCTGGTTCAATGACCATGGTATTACTGTGCTTGATTGGCCAGCAAACTCGCCTGACCTGAACCCCATAGAGAATCTATGGGGCATTGCTAAGAGAAAGATGAGAGACATGAGACCAAACAATGCAGAAGAGCTGAAGGCTGCTATTGAAGCATCTTGGTCTTCCATAACACCTCAGCAGTGCCACAGGCTGATAGCATCCATGCCACGCCGCATTGAGGCAGTAATTAATGCAAAGGGGCCCAAACCAAGTACTGAGTACATATGCATGATTATACTTTTCAGAGGGCCGACATTTCTGTATTTAAAATCCTTTTTTATTGATTTCATGTAATATTCTAATTTTCTGAGATTCTGAATTTGGGGTTTTCATAAGCTGTAAGCCATAATCATCAAAATTATATCAAATAAAGGCTTGAAATATCTTACTTTGCTTGTAATGAGTCTATATAATATATTAGTTTCACCTTTTAAGTTGAATTACTGAAATTAACGAACTTTCGCACGATATTCTAATTTTTCGAGTTTCACCTGTATGTCAGTCGTGTTCTAGCACTGCTCTTCTGGCGGATGAATCTTCCAATTAGAGCTTACCTGTACATCAACTGTGTGTGATCATGGCTGGAGCCGGATTCATAACTTGCTATTTTCATGTTGATATTATGTTATACGATTAAACATTTGAAACAGAAATATGACTTGCTTTGATGAAGATAAACATCATGCTTATTTACTTATCTGAATGAACGTTACACTTTAATCTCTTTTCTAACACTACAAGCAAAGCACTTTTAAATAGAGAACAGGGGACTCTGCTCAGCCACCACCAGTAGTTCTTAATATGATGTGTTTTGTCAACTATTAATGATTGAATTGTACTAAGACTCATTTTTATAGTCATCCATATTAAACATGTCACAGTAACTTCACCGGACAACATAGATACTTCACGATCGGTTAACATACGAGTAATGTCCGATTCAATATTCAACTAAACAGCATAGTTAGTTTCTCCAGTCGCAACATGAGACAGCTGAGTACTTTTTTCCTTGGTGTGCGAACATGACGTAAAGGATGAACGTCATAAGCCAGCGATTTTGCGCCAAATCAAACCCGACAGCTCATACAAATAATTTGTATAGACTTACCGTAGTGAATTGGGGGTAAGATAAGGACATTGTTTTGAACACTGATTGTATTTATGTATTCAATAAATAATGGCAATATGTTCAATTTTAACCAAAAAATCTTACATAGTGCAGCTGTAATAAAGCATTTTTCCATATTGTTTTCTTTCTAAGATGAAAATACATGCATTTAGACAGGGAAAGTAGCATATATAGGGTAAAATGTATTTTATAATCTGGATGAGGGTTTGAATCCTGCTTCCCAATTCCTTCTTTTTATTCGGACACTTTAGCTCGCTTGTGCACTGCTATATGCTTGCCACACGGGCATAGAGAGTTGGCAGCTACCGTTCGCATGGCGTGAATGCATATCTTTCCCATACCAAATACACAGCTCGAGTTCCTACAAAAGGGAACGTCTCAGTTACGTGGAGCATAACCCTGGTTCCCTGAGTGGGAACACAACGCTGTGTAGCTGGCCATACTCTCTAGCAGAGGCAAAGGCTTGTTCCTTCCTGCAGAAAATCTGACTCGATGGTGCGAAACCAAGTGCTTTAAGGAGCCATGATGTAGCTCCCTAGGGGCATCGCTGATGTGCCATCAGCCAATAAATTGGTGTGATTGTATAAGGGCTTCAGACCAGGTGACACTCACACAGTGTCCCATAGTGAATATGCAGCATATCATTCCCACTCAGTGATGCAGGGTTATGTTCCATGTAATCAAGTCTTTTTCTTTAGCACTTTTGTATGTTTTTGAGGCAGACCAATCCAATGTTACTCATGAGGAATACTTATGTTATATTAACCCTGTAAACAGTGTGTATTCCAGTTATTTATTGAGGAAGTATATGGCTGTGAGATACAAGAAGACCAAATAATTTAGAGTATACTGAATAAATGGTGCTCCCTGATCCTTATCAAAAGTTGTGGGGCTTTTGTGCTACTGCTGAGGCATTACAATGCTTCATGGCCACAATGTTTTGTTTTTTAACATTTTCCTTTCAATAAAGGAGTTACTTTATGTATAATTAAATTATTTTTATTTGACCAGAATGCTCTTGCACTGACTAGAGGCATCAGTCCCAGACAACTGACACGACCGCAAAATGCCTCAAATAAAATGCCAGAGCTCCAGCTGTCATATTGTATACCAGTGTGTATTAAATTTTATAAAAACATTTTGTCTTTTGTAGTAAAATGCACAACAATTTATATTTTTTTACAAGAAACTGAATGTTTTTAATATTTTAAAAATAATACTTTAGCAAACATACTTGCTTTTGTGTTGGTTCTATCTAACCTCAAATGCCTTGGTAAAACACAGAATAAGAGATTAATGATTTTGAAGCTTAGTTAATATATGTATATATATATATATATATATATATATATATATATATATATATATATATATTTTACTCATGCACATGTACTTTCAAACCCATATGACACTCTTCTGTGGAACCTAAAATATGTTAGGCAGAATGTTATGGACTGGCAGACTCAGTCACCATTTACTTTTATTGTATGGAAAAACAGTGACGCTAGTATTCACAATTGCTCATGTTCTATGGAAGAAAGTCATACATGAGGTTGAGTAAACAATGACAGAATTGTAATTTTTGAGTGCACTAATCCTTTGATGTAGCCAAAAGAAGAATTTGTAGCTAATTTTGTCAAGTTTTGTTACACTTTCATATAAAGACATGGAAAATGACTAAAATGTCTGACAATCACCACAGAATTACTGATCTTATGTTACACAATTAAAAATGTATCCTGTATTGGAGCTGGAAACACAGAGTTTGGGAGCAGGTGAGTCAAGTACTAAAATTTGATGGACAGTTGACAGGGGAAACATATTCAAAGATAGCAAGAACCAATAAGTCAATCATCACTGAACATTAAATTGTATTTTATGAGAGTAATATACTGCAAGACTGGTCTGCCATAACAAACAAAATTACAAAAGACCACTAAATAAAATATACTAAAGATAATGTGTTTTATTAATAAATACATTAACACATTTTAAACCCAATTCTTGCAAAAACTAAAAAATTATTATTCATTTATGGTATATGTTCTTAAGGAATTGTGATTCATAATTCATAAAGGCACTTCTATAGCTATACTGCTGTTCTTCTGCATTAGTGCCTTCTTGTTTATTAATAACATTTTAAACAAGACATAAAGATTAGTATGTTATGTTGCACTTAAAATAACAGCTTCTTACATTAAATCAACAGTAAACTTGTTTTTATCAGATGTAACAGTAAGAACTGTAATCAAGGCTTTGATGACACAAACACATAGTTCCCATTACTAATAGTTTTTATAAACCTAGTTAAGGTGAAAAAAGCAGACTGTAACATCAAACGAGTGATATTAGCTAAAAAGCTACATGAAGCACATAAGCACTGTAACCAGGACTTTCTCCATTAATAAATTAGCTTTTTTCAGCTTTTAACATTGTGATATTATTCTTAATTATAAATGAAAGTAAGTGAGACAAACTATAAATAACAGTGACATTTTTCTGCTGATCGCATCTGCTTGTTTTTGAAGTTAGCAGTCATCATGGTGCATGTAAATCGTGTATGCTCCTTGACCTCGCTATTAAGCCACACCCCATGTAATGCCGTCAGACTCAAAACTCCACCCCATGTCAAAACAGTGTCCCGTAGTGAAGCACAAAGAGCAACCAAGCTCAAAGGGAAAGAGGTACTGCGAACATTAAAAGGTGCATCGCAAAGAAAAAAAAAATTCTCAAAGTGAATCTCAAAGAAAAAGGAGTGTTCCAAAATAATTTATGCCAAAAGTCTGTTACAGATTAAAAAAGGAATCTCAGTTCTTGGGTTTTGTTTACAACATACATTGTTTTTTTGCAGATAACAGTTTTGTCTTTTGCAATACTTTATTTTTTGCAAATATATAAAGTAGCATATTGTCTCCATACAATTAACTATGAAAAATGTTGAGATTAATTGCAATGAAAATTTTTAATCGACTGATATCACTATTATTTATTTAATTAATTCCTTTTTCTTGATTCTGTGTTTATTTTGATTCATTGTGCAACTCATACATTAAAATCATGGAAAAATGCACAAATTGCTTAATTTATGTTGTCTTCAATTATCATCATGATTATAGTTTAAACATTCAATATATTGCCTAGACATACTAAAGAATAGCATTGGGATGCAAATCGATTTAATCATATGGTTCATTTCAATGACCCGGTTCGAAAAATAAGTAAATCATTTATTTGTTTGAGTGTTTACTTGGATGAAGCTGTTAAACAATTTAGTTTTGACTAGATACTTCCTTCTAAGATCTTATTTGATTCTGTTTTGCAGTTGTAATTAAGGATGTGTTGTTGTGTAATTGGTTATTTTTTTAAGTTATTATTTCTGTGTTTGTGAGAGAGAAAGGTAAGGAAAGAAAGATGGCACTGAAGTATTCCACTGTGTATCAATCAAATTATAAAGCATAAAAAGGGACATGCTGTTTATTGCGTTTAGCCCCTCTGCACTTTGCCGTGAATAAGTTTGTCTTGGGGTATACAAGGAGTTCTTTGTTGTTTTTTTTTCCTAATTACACCCTTTCATTTATTCAAAAGCAGTCACAAGCGTTTTCAACTAAAATCACACTATATTTATTACCTCCTGCCATTACGGGCCTCTCTCTGATCTCTCATCATTCCAAATTGACATACTCAGATTGTTTTAGAAGATTTCCGACACTTATGTGTGACAGCTTATATCAAATTGTGTATGCCTTTGTTGGTTTAGCTGTAGCCAAAAAGAGGAATTAGACTTTAGCAAATTAGCCGTGAATACTACAATTTTATCACTTTAAAGACAGACTGATATTTTTGTGTGAACATCTTCAAAGCTATTGTTCCACTTCTGAATGCAAAAGTAGTATGTCATTTAAATTAAAATATTCAGAATAATTAATGTGCATTTTATTTTAATGGGTATGATTTAGTTCTCTTACGAGAGGTTCTCTCGTATTGCGTAAGCTAGCTTACGCTACGGGAAAGATTAATCTTTTCTGAGATATTGAAGCCAAAAAATTATCCTTAATTTTGTATCATTTGTCAACGCAGTGCAGCAGCTGCAGACCTTGAGCGGGCTAGCTAGCGAGCTCATTGGTTGCTCTGCGGCAACTGCTGCAGCCTATAGACGAACTTGGGCGTAGCGTAAGCTAGCTTACGCAATACTCGTTCCCTCATCTAGAGAGAACCGAGGTTACGTTAGGTAACCGATTCGTTTTATAAAAAACAATATGGACAAAGAACCCTGATTATCCCTCTAAAATAAACCATCCATTAGTCAATCCCGAGGTTACGTAAAATTGTTTCTGTTGATAAATCCATCAGTGTCCTAGAGTAAAGGAGACATCTGGGAATGAAAAGGACAGTGATTACTGTGCGCTGTGGGTGTGGATTCTTGCCCTCACACACACACACACACACACACACACACAGAGCTTCTACCTAGCCATTTCATAGTCAATGCAGGATAAAAGCTGCTGATGCGTGCTGAGGTTTACGAATGCTGAATGATTCTTCATGAATATGAAAACAACCTTTTCATTGGTCTTGGAAGGGATAACGGGGTAGACAACGGTGTTTCGCCTATGTTAGAAGTGACTTTTTTCATTTGTTGTTTTCTCACGCCTAAGAAAAAGGAGTTTTTTATTTTTGTTTCCATATGGTTATGCAGCTGAAAGCACAGGGGCATTTGTGAAAAATCAATTAAATAAATGCTATCTGCTATTTAACTTGAATATCTGAAAAATCAATGAGGATGGACAGAAATAGGAACTGTATTTATCTTGTACATGATATCTCATGTGTGACTCATAACAATATTCTTTTGATAACTGGAAGTGGTTGGAACTGTAATTTGTCTTCGGTGTCTAGTGGAATGTTGTTTTGAATGGCTTATCACAGCAAACAAGCAAACGAGCAAAGAAACATCGTTGTTTATCTGGCTTGACAAAAAGTGTAATCATCTTACCTGTGATAACGGTCACTTCAATTCTCCTTAGAGGTACCGGAAAAGGCAGTGAAAAGCATGTTGGTGAGTTTGCTTTTAAATTAGATTTATTTAGAGTAGTGGGACAGTTTATTAGCCAGTTTAGGTGGCCTTGTGAAAAACATAACAGTGTTGGGAAAGTTACTTTGAAACTGCAGTCTCCCAAGCTACAGGCTAACTCACAATCCAAACTACTTACACCCTGTCTACAACATATGCGTCCGTTGACGGGACACTGGATGCATCAACACAAACCTTCTAAACTTTTTATTTGTGTTGTTGACAGTATTAGTTTGGTTATATTTCTCCTATTCACGCACATCCCTAAATATCTTGACCTATCGGCTAGTCGAAGAACGTATAAGATTAGCTAAAACTAATCATTAGTGTGGTTTAGATATTCTTTATTTATTTTTCTCAACAAATACATTTTAAAACACAGCAGAACATATACAGTATAAATGTTGTCTTCATCCCAGCGACATGGAGACCAGCTACAAATTTGCAGGTGGCGAACAGACTACTCCATCCCCCAGTGAAGGGCAGGGAGAAGAATCCTTTGTTTCCTTTGATTTTGATATTACTGTGTGCCCGAGAGTCTGCAGTACCCACACTTTTATAGAAAGAGCAGTTTCCTCATTCCCTGGGTCACACACCCGGTGTCATTGTTACGATCACTGGACACCGCACATTCACGGCAGGAACGACGCTGCAGAGGCGGGCCCCCGCCCCTGCGTGCCCAGCTGCGACACACAAACACCCACGCCCAGGCGGTTGTGACGAGTCACGAGGACGGTCTCCCTCCTCCCCCATTGATGACTGGTCCTATGGTGGGTATGCGGAGCAAAGTGCGTGCTCCGATGTTCCCCTCAGCACAGTCATGAGCTCAGGATGCGAGGCTCCTTTATGTGGCATCTCCTGCTCCGCCCCGCCACGAGGCCCCACCCGCAGGTACATCGCCCGGAGCATGGTTAGCACTCTAAAACCCGTTGTGATGGACCAGCCGACTCGGCTATGCAATTCAGTTCACCAGGTGCCACCGGCATACTTTCACATGATACTGAGACCCCGACCGGGCTATGTGCCCAAAGTTCCCACGTCCCCATTTAGGGATCAGGTGGTGAAACCTGCAAGTGCTAGACCCAGCCTTGTCGTTGCGTGCTTTGCTACAACTAAATTGGACGCTCTGAGCAGCTCTTTGTCTGTTTTGGAGGACAGTGGAAAGGGAATGCTGTCTCCAAACAGAGGATCGCCCACTGGGTCGTTGACGCTATCGCTTTGGCATACCATTCACAGGACGTACCTCACCCCTTGGGGCTTCGATCAAACTCCACCAGAAGTGTGGCAGCCTCCTGGGCCCTGACCAATGTTGCCTCTTTAGCAAACATCTGTAGAGCAGCAGGATGGGCAACACCCACTACCTTCGCGAGATTCTACAATCTCCAGGTTGAGCCACTTTCGTCCCTTGTGTTGTCAGGTATGAACAGGTAATTATGTGGGGTAACATGCTGGGTGTACTGCTTGCGTAGCACTTTTTTTCTCCCAGCCGAGATCACAAGACTGTGGACCCTGGATGTCCTTCCGCCTTAGCACTGTGGCAGGTGAATTCAGAGGAGAAATTCTATGCCGGCCCAGTACATTTAGGACCTACCACGGGGACTTCGTCCACATGCAATACTGCTGGTTGTTAAGTCCATGTGACGGAATTCCACACAATTACCTCCCCTTCGTACAGGGTGTGGTCTCCACAGTGTCTTTCCCTTTGGGAAAGGACTGTACCCCCATCCCCCCCCACGGACGCTTATGGCCCCAGCGGAACGATTTCCACTTTTTGGGGAGAACAAAGAAGGCAGGAGGCCACGGCTGGTGTGACCTGTCTCATTATGGGCAGTCAGCGTGTCCCCAAGGTGAGGGGGAACGTACGACGCGCGTGGAGCGTCGGGGGAGGTTTCGTGAGGGCCAGGTGCGCTTGTTACGAGGCACGCAGTGGCTTGCCTGCACCTGCACCGCCAGTCCACGTAAGACATTTCAGCTAGTTGTGGCAATTTGTAAAGAGACTCCTAGTGTCACTACATCGACACAACATTGAGTGAGTGACAGTAACCTCCGTTCCTTGATGGAGGGAATGAGATGTTGTGTCCCTCTTGCCACAACACTGAACTACCCGCCAAAATGGCTGCGGCCCTGTTTCGGCTCCTCAGCGCAAAACGTGAATGAGTGGTTGCGAGCCAGCTCCTTTTATACCCATATGTCTTTGGGAGTGGCATGCAAATTCCACTCGCCAATTCCCATTGGCCTTTTCTCAAAGATCAGAGGTGTTTGGGGCACGCAAGAGCAACTCCTAGTGTCACAACATCGACACAATGTCTCGTTCCCTCCATCAAGGTTATGACAGTAACCAAGACGTTTAATTGCATTGCATTATCTGTGCCTGTGTGTGTGTGCATTTATATTTGTGTGCATGTCTCCATGGATTTGTGTAAACATTCTTAGTAGAGTGTTTGAGTGTGTTTGGGCAGATGTTAAGTGTCTCTCTCAGGTTAAGAGGCCACCCTTCTCCCTCTATTCAGAACATCTGTACGGTGCCCTCCTTCACCCTGCACCTGTGACCAAAATCAGGCCATGTCTCCTGAATTCACAGTTATAGCAGCATGCTGACAAGCACTTTTATTACAGCCACAGGGAACATGCCTCCAGAGAAGAGGGTGCATTCATCTTGTGGCCCCAGACTGCCGTACATAGTGTTACAAACAAAAGCCACCCTTGAACAGAAGTTAACAATGTCCAGACCTATTTCCAGCACAAAATATAGAGCTAACGAGAGACAGGAACTAAACTTTAATTCACCTGAGCAATGCAGAATTGTTCTTATATATATATATATATATATATATATATATATATATATAATGCATAACTGGATGATTTAGCATGTACAGTATTCCCAAAAAGTATTTAGAAACTTAAGTCACACTTAAACATTTATAAATGTCATTGCATTATTAACAAAATATCAATTTAAGTGGCAACTGCTTACAGATTATGCAACACCTTTCCTCAGAACTAACTTCTCAGCCCCAGATCACTCCCTATTCCCAGTTTTTCGTGGATTCATGCTCATACTATGTTTGATCCAGCACTGTTATACCCATTGTAATGCACTGAGAAACAGCAAATCAAAAGGCCTGGCTGTTCCAGGCCAGCACTGATCCACTCTAAACACTCACACACACTCACACTTGATCTGTTTTCCTTTTGTGGGATTTAGATTCAAACCTCAAACTCTTGATGTTGTGTATGTCAATAAACTTTCTGAAAGAAGTTTCATGGATTTAATCCCCCTCTCTCTCTGTCACATATACACGTCCTTCTCTTGTAGTCTTTGACACATTCTGTTTTACACATTTAAAAAGAGAACAAGAGGATAAGTGGAGACAGAGAGGCCTTCTATTTACTGCTGCAGATTTAGCATCTTTAAGAGAAAATATATGCTAAATGGGGCCATGCAGACAGAAAACACAAAAGTCTTTAACTACATGGCTGGTGAATAGGAGCTTGCTACAAATCTCAATTTTTTCAGTGTACAAAATGTCTAATTAATCTCATTGCATTACCAAAGGGCAGTCTATATAGGGTTGAAAGTGAACAATTATATTTATTTATTATTTTGTCCAAAATCAAACCCAAAGCCTGGGAAAGGCCCACTGTCAACCATTTGCAAAATGGCACTGCGACGAGGAGGAGGGCGTTGCTAGACTGTGACGGCCAGCGCTGAATCAGATGATCAGCGGGAGAGTGAGATAAAGGGGAGCTGGAGGTACCAGTTCGACAGAGAGAGATGCACGCAGCCACACTGCATGTGTGTCTGTGTTCGTTTATGTTTGATTTTTTTGTTGGTTTTAAATTAAACTTTACATTGACCGATCAACCGGTTCCCGCATCCTCCTTGCCCAACCTTACAGACACTAACAAAAAAATTCCCTAAATATAACATGGTGCATAATTCAGGGGAAAAATGATGTTGTTTGCTTTATTTTCACACTTACGTGAGCATTTGGAAATGAACAGACATGATATTTGAAGGATCTTAGTTCTCAAGTTAGTGGTGGACCCTTGCAACATACTATATAAAACACATTGACACCAGAATCAACACCATATTTTATAGTTCTCTCTCCACTGAAATCCCCATTTAACCCCTGTCAATGTGTATATATTTATTGTTATTATTTTTTTTTAATATGGGGGTTTATGTGGGCCCAATTTATGCTGTGTTTTTTTTTTTTTATCCTTACCTTTTGGCACCCCATCTACTCTTACTGATCAGACTACTGACAGCAATAGACAGGGATAAACCCATAGAGCTTGCTCTCAGGCAACTGTTATGGATCAACAAGCATGAGATGGGCAGGCTGAGAAAATCAAAATGGTTTTTGTGTGCTGGTAGGTAGAAAACTTGGCTTTGGAAGTTCATATTTATTGCATTACTTTGTGTTTCATGGGGAAAACATTATTATGAGCATGTTTGATGCTTCTTGCTCGGCCTCCTTCTGCCCACTCTCTTCTTCTGTTTTCCAGTGGTGGACAAGTGTAATAAATGTAACATGATAGAGAGATTTGTTTTCTTTGTGGTTTAAAATTACAAGCCAGAGCATTCCCAAGCACACCAGGTTATCTCTCACAAAGAAACCCTGAATTGAAAAGCTATCACACTCAGTGTACGTAAACATGGTTGTGGTGCAGTAAAGGGTTTCATGATACAAGAGTCAAACAGCTCTGTGCTTCCTGCAAATGCATGCTCCAAATGCAAGCTGCATTAAGGATTGCATTGAGGCATACAATGTAAATTAATTTTGCTTCATGTGGTACGAATACGCAGCATCCAGCAACAGCAGCACAGCGTAAAAAGAGTGTTCGGGAGTATTCCTTCTGATGAGAGTCTTAACGAGCTAGGTGGCTGAGCGGTTTAAGGGGCTTCCTGCAGCCATGGAACACGTCTGTCTCTGAATTCGGAAAGCAAGAATAACAAAACACAAACAGCTTTGGCAGGCTGTCACCACTGGCAGCGTCCTTACTTCCCTGATTTGATGTTTTGTCTGATTGCAATCCACTCTCACGGTGCAGTTATTCCTTTTATGTTTCCTGCATCACTTGACACAGCTTTATTGACATATATTTGACATAGCCAAATGTAATTGATTGACAGCTTGATACATGGGTGTCTGTAGGACTCCAATTCACGGAATGCAGAAAAAATCTAACATTATCACAATAATTATTAACCACTGTCTTGCATGTCTTATGCTTCAACCTGTGAACATATAACATAATCCGAGCAAACAATGTCATGGCCAACTCTGGGGTAAAATCCCAGAGAGTGCTTTTATAAAATGGAGAGTGCTTTTATTTATAAGTTCCCAAGAGAAACAGTATGTTGAATTAATTTTCAACAAATACCATATACACTGTGTGTGTGTATATATATATTTTCCCGGTGGACCGACGCACTTTGAGGCCGATCAGGGGCAGACTGGCCATTGGGAGAACCAAGCAGGCCAGTGGGTCGGCCGTGAAACGGGCCGAATGGGCCATGCAATAAGCTAAAATGAGCCACCGCATTATGCAGAATGGACCAGAAAATGGCGCCGCGATATGCAGAAATGGACAGCGAACCCCCCGCTCAACAACTTTTGGGCAAGTTGCTTTGTAAAATCCCGGGCTGATTTCTCTTCCCAGTCAGCCCTGTATATATATATATATATATATATATATATATATATATATATATACTGTATATATACTGTGTATATGGCCAAAGGTTTGTGTTCACCATTGTGCTCCCATTTAGACACAAGAGCATTAGTGAGGTGTACCTTGCTTTGTGCACAGGGGCATTGTCATGCTGAAATAGAAATGGGCTAGGTTTCTCCCCAAACTGTTGTCTTTACTGGAGTTAATAGAGTAACTAAACTTATTAATTGGAAGGGGGTGTCCACATATTTTACATAGCCAAAAATATGTGGACATCTCCTTCTAATTAACAAGTTTGATTACACCTACCTCTTCACGTGATTAGCTAATCATGTGGCAGCAGTGCAATACATATAATCATGCAGATATGGGTCAGGAGCTTCAGTTAATGTTCACATCAACCATCAAAATGGGGATTTGTGGAAATTGATCTCATTGATTTCGACCATTGCGTGATTGATGGTGCCAGATGGGTGGGTTTGAGTATTTCTGTAACTGCTGATCTCCTGAGATTTTCACACACAACAGTATCTAGAGTTTACTCAGAATGGTGCCAAAAACATGAGAGAGGTCAATTTATAATGTTCAGACTCATTTGAGCTGACAGAAATTTTACGGTAACTCAAGACATCCATTGTACAATTGTAGTTAGCCACATATAATCTCTGAATGCACAACATATCAAACCTTGTGGTGGATGGGCTTCAACAGTAGAAGACCACATCTCGCACTTTATTAGGACAATAGTGTTCCTAATAAAGTGCTCAGTGAATGTAAATATATAAATATTAACATTTATATAAACTGCGTAGAATGAAGTTGGCCACAGCCACTGATCTATAATCAGCTTTTCCCATCCCATTAAATTGTCAAGTTTTTGATTTAGATTGAAAAAACTGATCCTAAACCAGCAGTCACATGCAGCTTTATTATTTTTATATTAATTTATACTCTCATCATGACTGTGGCCAGGGGAAAGCTTTCACCAGCTTTTCACACCCTCTGCTTATTAACATATAATTGTTTGTTCTCAACACAGGAAGACTTTAATGATTATGAATTATTTTACAGAGAGGTTTTTATATATATATATATATATTTATTCTGGTGTTGCCAAAGGTGCTCTGCATTCATTTTGGATAGCAACGAACCTGATAAAAGAGTTGTTGTTTTATTTTTTCATAATTTGTTTTGTCTTTCGACAGGAGCTCCAAACCATCACAGCCATTCCACCCTGCGGCCGCCCATCCCTCCACCACACAGCCATCAGTCACTGTCGCACCACCAGTCTTCTGCCAATTCTCTCAATCGCAACACACTGAGTCTCCGACGCAACCCTATTCATGTTCCTCCGTCCGCCCCGGGTGACGGTCCCACCACACCTGAGTCAGTGCAGCTGCAGGACAGCTGGGTGCTCAACAGCAACGTCCCACTGGAGACAAGGTCAGTGGTCACTTTTTGCACACCCACCCCAAAACCACCAGCTTAAAGAAGAAAACGTATGACAGACATTTAGGGAGCATCACTGTCACATAGAGACAATATTTTGTGATGCATTTCTTACAGGAAGCAGCATTCAAATAGCAGGTTATATTCTAATTTTGACAAAACAATCTCTCTATTCTCCCCAGGGATCAAGATTATAGAGACCAATGTGCAGAAATCCTTTCTCGATTCAAAGAGGTTTCTTTATTTAAATTTGAGTGTTATTGGTTGGTTTGTTGGTTGCAGTTTATCCATTTTGACAGATCTGGTCATTTGAAAAAAATACATTTAGACCTATTTGTGTACATTTAGAATTTATATTACTGTAATTTACATATATAATTTCATAGGGAAAATTATGTTGTTTGCTTGATTTGTTTTGCTTAATGGAACTCATGAAACTTTCATAAATATTTGAGTAAATGTGTGTGTAAAATGGACCTTCCTAAAAACTTAGCCACCATGTTCACAAATTATTCGTACTTCCCAGATTTGTTAGTAAAACGTGTATATATTTATGAATTCCAAACGTTTGTAAAGAGGGGTGTGTGTACATTCATTCACAAATATCATAATCCATGCCCGTGAAAATGGCATATAAGGAAGGCACCAGACACAAAGAAATTTTACCAAAATGATATATGATTTTACAGGTTTGCATGCTATACAACAATGTGCAGGCTTTTTTTTTCCCTTTGTATTGTATACCTGTTCGCGATTGTGTTTATTTATGGATTTAACAGCAATAGCATGGACCATATTTTATCAACTGAACGTGATTTACCAATGCCTATACTAAATTATGTAACCTAAATTATAGAGCTCATATCAAATAAAAGAACTGTCCAACCAGTCACATTAGAGAGCATAGATTTTTTTTTTTTTAAGTATCAAGCACTTCTACTGGAAAAAGTTGGGGAAAATTACACTTTGAAAAAATAATTTCAAGCAGCTAATAATTTTTTTTACATAACTATAGGCTATGGCTAAAAGGGAAACAAAGATTTTTTTCCTTTTTTATTTTTATAATTTTTTATTTTATTTATTTTTAAGGTTAATTTCACACATTTAATTATTAGTTATTTTTTTCAATACTTGTTTAATTTCACTTCAATCAATATATAGTGATGACAGATTGCCTGAAAGAAAACAATATGTCCAGATGTCTTACAAAGGATTTACAGGTGGTTGGGAGCAAGTGTAAATTTTGTACATACCAACTAACATTTTGAAAATACGAAAACTTTCATGAATCCAAAAACAGAACGTCTTTACGAAATATTTACACAAAAATGAATTCTGCTTGTTTTTCATGAATGTGGTTCAATAAGTTATGTGAACATATTGAAACAAAAATACAGTGCTGTGTGCTTGAAAATCAAACACACAAAATATATTATGCATGCATGTAATTTAGTGTATTAACATTCCACACATTTCCCCAAATACAAAAGCTCTCTCTCTCTCTCTCTCTCTCTCTCTCTCTCTCTCTCTCTCTCTCTCTCTCTCTCTCTCTCTCTCTTTCTCTCTCACTCTCACTCTCTCTCTCTCTCTATCTCTCTCCCTCTCTCTTGCATACATACTCACCCGTCCATGCTGCTCAGCTCTTTCTTTCCTTTTTGCATGATTCTCCTGCTGTGCAAAGGGTCACCTCCTCTGTTCCCAGATCAGAGAGGCAGCATACTGCATGCACTATTCATGAGGCCGGGCTGCATGTTTAATTCACCAGGACAGGTCTCAGGCCTGTAGGAAGTGCAGGTTCCTGACTGGCTGTAATTAAAGCAGGGCTGATAGGCTGTCCTGTTTGTCAGCAGGGCCATCCAACACTCAGACAAGAATGCACTGGGGCCTCTTTGTACAGGACTGGAAATTGTCTGGGCTTTGTTCAGTTCAGGGTCACCCTGTAACGTGCATACACATGCACAATATTCTTTTGACCTCCAGCATTGACTTGTATATAGTGTTTGATTGGTTTCTTTGTGCTGATGATTATGTGGAGGAGCCTGAGACCACTTCCATTTATATGAGCTGGTATGGACACGCCCACTGAAACCTTGCTCATCTGAATTTTCACAGAGACCTTTCTAGTGCAGAGTACAGCAAATAGTTTCCAATGAAAATAATTATAAAGATTTATACTGTTTACTCACAAATACCCGTCTGAGCACCGCTACATTGGATTTTATCCCGGTGAACGAGAGGGTCGCCTCTCTATGCCTACGAGTTGTGTGGGGGCGGGGGACTCTGACTGTTGTCTGTACATAAGCACCGAACAGCAGTTCAGAGTGTTCGGCCTTCTTGGAGACCCTGAATGGAGTCCTGAATAGGACCCCAGTAGGGGACTCCATAGTGATGCTAGGTGACTTAAACGCACACGTGGGAAATGACAAGGACACCTGGAAAGGCGTGATTGGGAGGAACGGCCTCCCCAATCTGAACCAGAGTGGATGTTTGTTATTAGACTTCTTGATGATCGATTTTGTAATTGTGTCGTCGGATCTGAGGCCATATGTTTTGGACACTCGGGTAAAGAGAGAGGCAGAGCTGTCAACCGATCACCATCTGGTGATGAGTTGGGTCAGGGGTGGGGAAAGACTCTGTAGAGACCTGGGAAGCCCAAGCGAGTAGTGCAGGTGAACTGGGAACGTTTGGAGGAGGCCCCTGTCCACGAGATCTTCAACTCACACCTCCTGCGGACCTTGGGGACATTGAATCACAGTAGGCAATGTTCAAAGCTTCCATTGCCGAAGCCGTTGTGGAGAGCTGCGGCCACAAGGTTTTAGGTACCGCAAGGGGTGGTAACCCTTGAACACCATTGAGGACACTGGTGGTCAGGGAAGCCGTCCGACTGAAGAAAGAAGCCTTCCGGGATTTGTTGTCCCGGAGGACTCTGGAGGCAGTTGCAAGATACCGACATGCCCGAAGTGCTGTGGCCTCTGCCGTGAGGGAGGCAAAGCAGTGGGTGTGGGAAAAGTTCAGAGAAGCCATGGAGAAGGACTTTCGGTCCGCACCAAAGTGCTTCTGGAAAACCGTCCACCACCTTAGGAGGGGGAAACGGGGAACCATCCAAGCTGTATACAGCAAAGATGGGACGCTGTTGACCTCAACCGAAGAGGTTATTGGGCGGTGGAAGGAATACTTTGAAGAACTCCTAAATCCCAACACGCCCTCTATGCTAGAGGCAGAGCCGGAGGCTGATGGGGGATCAGATTCTATTTCCCTGGGGGAGGTCACTGAGGTAGTCAAACAACTCCGCAGTGGCAAAGCCCCAGGGATTGATGAGATCTAACCAGAAATGCTGAAAGCTTTGGATGTGGAGGGGGTGTCATGGATGACACGTCTCTTCAACATTGCGTGGAAGTCTTGGACAGTGCCTACAGAGTGGCAGAACGGGGTGGTGGTTCCCCTCTTCAAAAAGGGGGATCAGAGAGTGTGTGCCAACTACAGGGGTATCACACTTCTCAGCCTCCCTGGTAAAGTTTACTCCAAGGTGCTGGAGAGGAGGGTTCGGCCGATTGTCGAACCTCGGATTGAAGAGGAACAATGCGGATTCCGTCCTGGCCGTGGAACGATGGACCAGATCTTTACTCTCGCAAGGATCCTGGAGGGGGCCTGGGAGTATGCCCATGTGTTCTGTGGATCTGGAGAAGGCAGATGACCAGGTCCCCCGGGAGAGACTGTGGGAGGTACTGCGGGAGTACGGGGTGGGGGGTCCCTTCTTAGGGCGATCCAATCCCTGTACGTCCAAAGTGAGAGCTGTGTCCGGGTCCTTGGCACGAAGTGGAGTTTGTTCTATGTGGGGGTTGGTCTCCGCCAGGGCTGCACTTTGTCACCAATCCTGTTTGTGAAATTAATGGACAGGATATCGAGGCATAGTCGGAGTGGGGAAGGTGTGCGGTTCGGTGGGCTGGGGATCTCATCGCTGCTTTTTGCAGATGATGTAGTCTTCATGTCATCATTGGTCTGTGAACTTCAGCTCTCACTGGATCGCTTGGCAGTCGAGTGTGAAGCGGCTGGGATGAGGATTAGCACCTCTAAATCTGAGGCCATGGTTCTCAGCAGGACATTGATGGAGTGCGTACTCCGGAGAGGGAAGGAGGTATTGCCCCAAGTGAAGGAGTTCAAGTACCTCGGGGTCTTGTTCACGAGTGAGGGGACAATGGAGCAGGTGATTGGCCAGAGAATCGGGCAGTGGGGGTGATATTGCACTCACTCTATTGCACGGTTGTCATGAAAAGAGAGATGAACCGGAAGGCAAAGCTCTTGATCTACCGGTCAATTTTCGTTCCTAACCTCACCTATGGCCACGAAGGCTGGGTCATGACCGAAAGAACTAGGTCGCGAGTACAAACTGCTGAAATGGGCTACCTCAGAAGGGTGGCGGGCTTTTCCCTTAGAGATAGGGTGAAGAGTTCAGTCATTCGTGAGGAGCTCGGAGCAGAGCCGCTGCTCCTTTGCGTCAAAAGGAGTCAGTTGAGGTGGTTTTGGCATCTGGTAAGGATGCCCCCTGGGCGCCTCCCTAGGGAGGTGTTTCAGGCATGTCCAGCTGGGAGCCTCGGGGAAGACCCAGGACTAGGTGGAGAGATTACATCTCCACTCTGGCCTAGGAACGCCTCGGGGTCCCCCAGTCAGAGCTGGTTAATGTGGCTCGCGATAGGGAAGTTTAGGGCCGTCTGCTGGAGCTGTTGCCCCCGCCACCTGACTTCAGATAAGCGGTTGAAGATGGATGGATGAATGGAGATTGTCTATTATGATAATACATTCACATTACCTAGCTAGTACAGTATACAAACATAACATCCCTTCTCCCCCCAACCAGCCCAACCCAGATACCCCAAAGAAAAACTATCAAAACAAATATACAAACTTTTGTTTAGAGATCTGTTGACGTTAAATAATGTGTTCCATTGTTCGAACAGATAGACCAGCTTGTTTTTTATTTGAAACAAGGGGATTATGATTTTTGATCATATGTCATACTGCGTTTCATCTCAGTTCATTAAATAAATAATTACATACACAAATAGATAATTAAATATATTTTGTCACATTTAATTAGTATCACTCATATCTGTTTAATTAATGCTACATCTTATAATAATATTTAAATATTTATTCATTGATATTGATAAAATCATTCATATATATATATATATATAGAGAGAGAGAGAGAGAGAGAGAGAGAGAGAGAGAGAGAGAGAGAGAGAGAGAGAGAGCCTATTTGATTTTGTCTGTAATATAACTTCATAAAGCCTTTCAAAGAATTTTAAAGCCTGTTAAATCTTTGCTGTGTTCAGCAGCTCTGATCTTGATAGATGCTAATGAAGTATTCCTGACAAGTCAAATCATGTGTGTTCCAGCATTACCATTTGTCCTTTGGATTCATAAATCACTGAAAGTTGCCAATATCTACCAGCTTTGTTCCCAGGTAATTTTTTAGAAAGCTAACTATATCCTGATAATTGTCACACAATTCTGCCTCGTTTGCACCGAAAATACTGAAGTGCACTTAAAATGCCCATTGAATGGTGGATGCTCAGGTGTGTTAGAATAGGCCCATTAGGAGAACCCAGCAGCAGTAAGCCTGCCATCTGTTGAGACAGAACCACCAATCCAAACCTCACCAAGCCAGGAAGCTCTGGCCCGTCTCCCTGTTCCCCTGCTAGCAGGCCCGCCCCTCTTTCTGCAGCTTTTTAATTGGGGTTCTGTCATTGCAGATGGGCCACCTGTCACACACGCATACACAAATGTAATTCACAAACTCATTTAAAAAATATTCAGATTCATTAACTGTATTACTCATCGCCTTTGCGGAGGCTTTGATGTGTGGTGAGGATGCATGATTTAGGGATCTCGCAAGTACAGATTGTAGCACTAACAGACCACCCAGTCTCTGTACTGGCATGACCCAGCACCACACACAGTTTTCCTGTGCAACAGGCAGGGTTTCCTGGGCCTTCTCAGCAGAATCCTGCAGGTGCTTGTTCATTTCTTTAATGCTACATGTATCAACCTTGGAGACAGTGATCAAAAGGCAATCGCAATGGGAACATATCATGCAAAGCAGGATTGTCCTTGCCCTTTTCAGAATGCAAAGCTAGCCCAAATATAGCTAAGCCAGTCCAATCAGATTATTTATGAAAAGAAACTGCAATAAATAAGTAAAACAAATAAAGAGCAGTAAGTAATTGTAGTGGTTTTAAATAAAGCCATTTACCAATTACAACCACGAAGACCTAAACATATGATCGACAATATTTATATATTAACACCAACTCAGCATTGAAAAACTTACTAACCATAACCCTTAATGCTCCAAATATAGTGGAATTTGCCATAAATAACTAGCTCCCATATTGTGCTTACAATGGGATAAAACACATTAAAAGCTGAATAGATGAGAGGTGTGTTCAGCTGTGTAAATACAGCTAAATGTCATACAGCCATACAGAGGCACACTTCCTCAGTGAAGAGAAACCGAGGCGCAGATGACGGGCTCAGAGCAGCAGTGTCTGCAGAGGCTCGTCTCCTCTCGCCTCTGGGCAGACAGCACTAAGCCGGCACACTAAAGTTAATGGGCCTATATTTATTTCAGTATCAACAGCAACAGAGAGGGCATTTTCACACACAGTCTGCCTCTCCCTCTACAAGAGAAAAACATTGATCAATTCCACCTCTCCAATCTTTAAAACCAGAGAGAAAGAAAAAGCTTGGAGGAAAATCTCCATTACTTTTAAGAGAAGAACAGTTTGGTGAAACAGCAGCTACCAGCCTCTCTATGATACTTCTGCTCTCTGTTCCTGAAGGATACGTGATGACATGCTTGTGGGAGCTGGTCTGTTTGGATCTTCCCTTTTGGCCTTCACTTCTCTACTTACTTGTTTTTATTATTATTGACACATAAGTTAATTTGATGAGTACTGCACTGTACAATGCTTGGCCCATTCAGAACTGGGAAAGGCATGAGGAAAGGATTCCGATGTTGTCTAAGAATAGAAGGTCATATACTTAACCATGCAGGTCTGTGCATATGAGAATACACTCACGACCACTTTATTAGGTACACCTGTACACCTACTTATTCACGGGATTATCTAATAACCCAATCGTGTGAAAGCAATGCAATGCATAAAATCAGGCAGATACAGGTCAGGAGCTTCAGTTAATGTTCACATCAACCATCACAATGGGGAAATATGTGATCCCATTTATTTTGACCATGGCATGATTGTTGTTGCCAAACAGGCTGGTTTGAGTATTTCTGTAACTGCTGATCTCCAGGGATTTTCATGCACAAGTCTCTAGATTTTACTCAGAATGGTGCCAAAAACAAAAAACATCCAGTGAGCGGTAATTCTGTGGAAACACCTTGTTGATGAGAGAGGTCAATGGAGAATTGCCAGACTGGTTCAAGCTGACAGAAAGGCTACGATAACTCAGATAACCACTCTATACAATTGTAGTGAACAGAAATGCATCTCAGAATGCACAACATGTCAAACCTTGAGGCAGCAACAGCAGAAGACCATGTTGGGCACTTTATTAAGACCATCATTTTCCTAATAAAGTTCTAAGTGGGTGTATGATCACTCTGTGTGGTCATCAGGATGGTCCTGCAGTTTGAGAAAGTGTAATGAACATGACATTTAAAATCAAATCTTGCAATTGGAGGTCAAGCCAATGTCGGTGACCTATAAAAGGGTTTAGATTGATGACCGTGAAAATTCCACCTACAGATTAACACCCTGCACAATTTAAACATGACCACACTTATGTGTGTGTGCCTCCTCTATGTAAATTCTGTTATTTTATAGGTCAGGCCTTTCCTGTTATATTTGAAAACTGAACTCTTCTGTGAGAGGAGCCTGCACAGCTGCCAGAATTCAAAGATGGATTGCCCAAGTATGCACTTGTCAGACAGGTCGAGGAGAGAGTGAAGGAGGGAGTATCCAAGAGATTGCCTTGGCTGAGAAAAAGATCCAAAACAAGGAGGAGGGAGGAATGGTTTTCGGCACCATAAATGACTGAATATGGCCTGGTCCACACAGGCCTGTGAAGGCTTATTTCCAATCATGCATTGAGGCCTCTTCACCAGCTGATGCCTGCTTCAATTTCATTCTCATCTCAGGATGCTGCAAGCTGCTCTTTTCTCCTACACACACACACACACACACTCAAATTAGATTCCCGAGCAGGTTGTGCCATCAAATTGAGCCACAGAGGAAAAACGCTTTCATATGCACAACTTGGGAAATGTGTTTGGAGGCATGTGCTGTGGTTACAACATTGCTGGTGTTTGTTTTTGTGTGTGTTTAAAGACAGGGTCCAATATCAACTTCTAAAAGTCTTGACAAGACTGTCTGATTCTGCTGGGAAGTTCCTACACACAAGTGTGGAAGTCGTTATTACAGTGTGATGTCTGTTCAAGTGATTTTGGTCAGAGTAAAATAGACAATTTTTTATTTCTATAATAGTTTTTTCCGTCCAAACATAGTGGTCTTTTTTAGTGCCTCTGCAACACAGAGAAAATGATACACATTACATTTGTAATTTATGCTTTATCTGTGTATTTTATAATTTTTGTGCTGCCACAGATAATGACGGGAAATTAAAATGTAGTTTTGTCGTGCAAGCCTGTCACCTCATAAACCAGCTAAATGAGTACAATTTGCCGGCAAGCTTTATCTCTGTTCTTCATCAGCTTATTATGATTAATAACAAATAGCTTCCACAATGATTCTTGAATTGACAAACCCCCAACTCGGAAAGTCATTGCTGAAAAGAAATCCAGTTTCCCATTGATAATTATGACACTGTGGTAGTGTTCATTTGTGCTCATTTTGTACTTCTAAATATTTTAATATGAGTAGAACAACATGAATTTGGGTCTGTTTAGATATCTGTGATTACGTTTTTACATGGAATAAATTCCAGTCATTACGCAACATTTCATTTCCATCAGTTATGTATAGTGTACACTCACGTGGCGCAACGTGGTCTTCTGCTGTTGTAGCCTATCCACCTCAAGTTTTTACATGTTGTGCATTCTGAAATGCTATTCTACTCACTATAATTGTACAGAGTGTTTATCTGAGTTACCGTAGCCTTTTTGTCAGCTTGAACCATTCTGGACATTTTCCATTGACCTCTCTAATCAACAAGGCGTTTCCATCCACAGAACTGCCACTCAGTGGATGTTTTTTGTTTTGTTTTTGGCACCATTCTGAGTAAACTTTAGAGATTGTTTTGAGTGAAAATCCCAGGAGATCAGCAGTTACAGAAATACTCAAACCAGCTCATCTGGCACCAACAATCATGCCACGGTTGAAATCACTGAGATAAAAAATATTCCCCATGGTTGATGTGAACATTAACTGAAGCTCCTGACCCATATCTGATGATTTTATGCACTGCTCTGCTGCCCCACGATTGGCTGTTAAGAAAATCACACTATTAAAATCACATTAATCACTAGACGTACATGTGTCCCTAATAAAATTTCAGATTTTTATAAAAACATTTACCTCGCAATGGAATATATCTCTCATATTTTTTAATTCTCTTCACACTTTTCAGCTCCATCTGCTTATTGTACAGATTTCATTCATACTTTTGTAGTTTTGCAGATAATTTCAGTCTTTGGTGTGCAATGTTGCAATTTGTGACTTTTATAAACATTAAACTTTTTAGGAAAATCAAAAAGCGAGGGAGAGAGAAATATTGAAAGATTGCATATTACAAATGTAGCTTTTAAGGGGAAGTGAAAGGAAGAAAACATTTTCAGAGAGAACATGAACACTGTAAACTCTCTGCCACTTCTCTTTCTCTTCCTCTAATCTTCCCCCACCCTCCTCCTTCTTTCTCAGACTTCATCAGTAGTTGCCAAGGTATCTGTGTGGGGCAGATTTTAATTCTCAGCTGCGCTCCGAGGCCAATTTGTTATCCTAACGGGAGCCAATCAGAATACAGGTGCCCGCAGCTCGCCGAAGATTTATGGGCCCTCTCTCAACTCATGCCACACGCAGATCAAATTCTGGATATGGTGTAGCAATCCAAGAAAACATAATTAGAAAACTTTTCTGAGTTCTTTGTTTTGATATTTAGAGAACCCATGGCCTGTGGTCGGAGCTCAATAGAGATTGCAAGAGAGAGGAGAGATCGGGAAATGAAGCATCGTTTAACAAAGCAGAGCAAAGTGAGGTTTAGGTCAGGTAGAAACTTGTTTGGTGAACTGGCTGTTCTCTTGGTGGGTATTTTGGGTCAAAGACATCTGGGATTGCTTGTGACTTTTACAAAAAAGACACACCAAAATGCATTGTCCAAAAATGAAAACACAGTTAAAAAATATTTTACTCCCATTGCAGCATGCACAGAGATGTATTTTGTGGTGGCAGTCACTTACCTGGCTTAATAGGTGCTGGTTATTTAAAGTAGAGAAGTGATGTATATAATGAGGGTGTCAATCAGAGGCATGTGGGCAGGAAGTTTGAGATCAGACAGTTAAACGAGGGTTAGATCTGGAAATGGAAAGTTAAAAATGAATAAATAAACACTGGTGTCTGACACTAACTACATGTTTGTCAAAGAATGGTTTTCTGGGGCTGTCACAACTAATGAGTGGCAAGTGTTTTTTTTTTACAGGGCTCAATGACACACACACACACACACACACACACACACACACACCTGTCTAGTTGAGACAGGTCATTAATCAGCCTTTTCAGAGGGCAGACACAATGACCTCAACGATACCTTAATCTGCGTCTGCAGAGAAGTTGCAGAAAGTTTTTCCTCTACTCTTATTGTCTTGTTTCCTCTCCTTAATTCCTGTACTTCTCTTTTTTTCTCTCTTTCTGTCCTCCTCTCACTCTGTCTCCCAGTAAATAAGTCATGTTCCTCCCTCAAATCATTATGTCCCTTGTTTCACAGTCTCTGGGGACTTTCAAAAATGCAAAACTGAGTCATCTCCAGACTGCCCTCAGCATAACCCCATCCTGTCAGCACTCTTTTTTTTGGGATCTGTCTGGACTCTCTTGTATTTCCCGTCCACCCCCTGGTTTGGCTCTCTCTCTCTCTCTCTCTCTCTCTCTCTCTCTCTCTCTCTCTCTCTCTCTCTCTCTCTCTCTCTCTCTCTCTTATATATATATATATCTATATATATAGATATATAGATATATATCTCACTCTATACTTTGTCTCTCGCTCTTCCAATCATCCTAGTTGGCTTCAACTCTTTCCCCAGCTTTCTTCCCAAACAATGCTCAACATAAATCACTGTCAATTAAGAGTGGCGTGTAAATCAAGCATTTTAATTTCATCCCATAATTAAGCCACTCCATCCACATTCGGCTTCCCCTTGCCGTCCCAAGATGAAATGAGCTTTCAATAGAGATACAGCCAACAGCAATGAGTTACACTTCAACTCAAGCGCACGCGTTCCAAAATGACCTTAATTAATTTCCTTCCGTCACCCCTGTCATTTGGCAAATTAGTGGCTGCAACCTTCTGCATGGGTAAAAATGATTTGCCATTTAAGTGACTTGACCTTGCGAGTCACCCGACTTCAGATGCTGTTGAAATTACATGGAGGCGGCCCGCAGGAAGCAGAGCTGTATTTTTAGATGTGCACATCGGCTGCCTTCCTTTCATTCGTCCGGCCATTGCAGGCCTGATAACTGCCTACCTGTAACCTGCTCAATTCCCTTTACAGTTCCTTCATGGGTGCACCTGACAGGCAGAAGGGAGGGAGTGAGGGTTCAAATACTGGCACAGAGCTAGAGGTGAGAAAGCTGTCTGGGTGGCATCTCACCATCGATTGGAGAAATGAGAAGGACTGAAGAGAGAGAGAGAGAGAGAGAGAGAGAGAGAGAGAGAGAAGAATATGAAGGAATGTGAGAGTTTGCCTTTCCCACTGTTGACCGATTCTCCAGGTTCATGCACACAATTATTCAAGCTGAGTGTTTGTGCTGTGTGTGTGTGTGTCTGTATGTGATAGAGAGACAGTAAGGCCTATGGCAGGGTAGATGTCACCCTCAGCAGGGGAAAAACAGCTTTGTTATGTAAAGTCACCATGTGGAATCCTCAGTGTGGCCTCCATTCATTATATCACTGTATTATTACCATTTATTACCATTCATTACTTTTTTTTAACTTCTCACTATCTCTATCGCTCCCTTAGTGGCCTGTGTGAAGGACAGACCTCTCTTGCACTCTCTCTGTTTTTCTTTGTACTTCTTTTGAGTGTAATTTTTTCCCAAAAGGCTTCCTGCCACAAACAGACATCTTTGTGTCCATTTGCATATGTGCATACATGCATGAACTGTACATTCAAGGGCACAGATTGCATTTAAGCAAAAAGACACAAGAGGATGTGTTAAATTGTGAATATATACAAGTCTAAAGTTCTTGTTAAGCTGTATGCACTATAAAGTATAGTCCCTGGCATGGCTGAACTGTACATCATCACTCCATAAATGTGATTCAGACACCTGAATCATGCAGAAAGTGCACTTTACCACATCCCTTGTGTGGAAACATGCCAGGTTATAATGCTCTTCTCCATCATTTGATAATTATTTGATAAATTACTGCTGCCATGATTGATAGAAAACAAACAAATCTCTTTTAATACAATTCAGTTTACTGCCTGCATTCCTCGTGCAGTTATAGCACAATGTTTTTTTAATTTAATGCAGTTTATAATGAGCCTAATTTACATAGAAATTAGGCATATTTTAATGGTAAGAAATCCCAGATAGCAATCAACCATTATAAAAATGCTAAGTCAATGTTGATGCATCAACATTAATGGCATTGAATTAACGTAATAATGTTATGTTTGTTCAATGTCACTTTTGTATTCTCAGTTAACGTTGAAACAATGTTGAAATTTCAAATAAAAATCATGAAGGTCATTGAATCAACGTTAGTGTGCAATATAGATTCTACATCACTATGTTGAAATTTCAACAAGAAATCAATTGTAATATTGTTGGAATCAATGTTACAATCTGATGTTGGTTTAACATCACTTTTGCACCCTCAGTAAATGTTGAAACTATGTTGAAAATCAACAAAAAAATCTATGTAAATGTCACTACACTACACTACACGTTGTACAATGTTACACTCTGATGTTGATTCTACATTCCTTTTGTTGAGACAACATGGAAATTAACCAAAAACCAGTATTTACATAATTTAATCAAGATTGCAATTTGATGTGGATTCTACAACACATATGCATCTTCAGTTCATTTTGAAACATATATTAAAATTTCTTCATAAAATCAAAGTTTTGCATCCTGAGTAAGTGTTGAAACAACATTGAAGTATCAATAAAGATTCAAGATATTTGGGGAAAAACAATTATATAAATAAAAACAAATTTCACATTGTCTATGGAGTTTATTTATCTTTATTTCAAAAGTAATAACAGTAATACAAAAAAAGTTGTTGCTGGAGGCACCAGAGGAACTGATACCACACTTATTTCCTGAATCGAGGCATCTAAAACAGAATCTCAAAGAGAGAGAGAGAGAGAGAGAGAGAGAGAGAGAGAGTGAGAGAGAGAGAGAGAAACTATAAGATTAAGATAAGATGGAAATGTGGTTTGTACAGTCCAGTAGTGACACTTTTGACAATCAATCTTGTAGGCTAGTACAATCCTAGGGACCCAAAGTCCTGCACATTTTGAATGTCTCCCTTGTTGAACACACCGGACTCCACTCATCTTGTTAGTAGAGGCTCCATGACCTGAACTGGTGTCAGAAAAAGAAAAAAAAACACTCAAAATGTGCAGTCTGTTGAAACAGACAATTATGAAAATGTATGGGGATAAAAAATATGAGGAACTCGAAAATTCACTAATAATCAGTTTGCCACAATACATCATTGAAATATTGTGATACAAATTCAGTCCTTTCCTTACCTGATATAACTGCAAAGATGTGAGGCACAGGTTGGAGGCATTTTAGCAGCATAGTCACAAAACAAAGTGAAAGCTCTGCCCACCCAAATTCTCCACCTATTTATAGGCATGGGTAATAAAAAATCACCAATGCAGGGCTGTTTCTTGGCGAACTAGGCGGTCCATGGGGGGCGTCAATAGGGATCTTGACTAGGGTGCCAGAATGGTCTGAAATGGCCCTGCCCCAATGAGCTCCATAATTGTAACAGAATATTGGATGAATATTTGTAACAGTTGCTATGCAAGTGCAGAATCAAAGAATAAAATCAAAGCAATAAATGTGAAAAATTGAATATCCTCGTTCTCTCAAGTATCATTTCTGAGTGACAACAATCTCTGATGATTTTCCACAGAATGCATTACCTGACATAATGATCTGACATACTGTTGTTTGAATGTTTTCTTAATGAAGACATTCCTAATAAATGTTGATAAGATAACAAGATGCACTTTTTAGTGGCCATGTGGAAAAGTTTCTTAAAAAATGTACACACTTTTAAAAAGTTAATGTATTTAACAACTGTCAGTAACAGAATCTAAGACTAAAAAAACAAACAACATAGAAAATCATGTTGGCGCTGCTCTAATTGAAGCCATGCCCGTTATCAACAGCTGCAATTTATTGCCATGAGATGGCAGCCTTTAAAAGTGAGTGTGAGCATAGGTTTGTTGCACATGGCAGCAGCTCTTGCTTCTTTAGCTTGGGCTGGGTGTTTTGTGTGTGAATAAAATGTCACAGCAACCACATAAACAATACTCCCAATCTTTTATGTTGTCTGCAATAATTAAATTGATTATGGTGTATTTAATGTATATTGGCATTGGTCATGTAAAAAGGTATGCAAATGAGCATGTCTCATTTTGTTAAAACTGGTACCCCATTGTGATGGTTCCCTATGATCCAGAATTCTTTGATATTCCCAAGTATTTTACAACCACTAAAACAAAGGGACAGAAAAATAATAAGGTAGATGAATGCCTTTGTTTGAAATTGTACCAGAGAATGCATCAGAGTGCATCAGGTGGTACAACAAACATGACTTCTGTATAAGATGCACCAGTGTTTTCTCACTAATGAAAAAGCAACAATTAGAGTATTGAGAAGGACATGTGGCCTTGCGTCAGTAACTGCAAATCAATGTTAATTAAATGTCACTGTCACCACCCATGTGTGCTGTTGACTTTCATCAACATTTCAATGTTGATCTCACATTTGTTTAACATTGAAATTAAAATCTCAACCAAACTGAAAAATCAACATTGAGCGCGTTTACATGCACGTTCTTACACCAATTATTCTTAATAGGCCAACAACGTTTATCACCGTACAGACCATAAATGGCTTAAGAATGACACGATCGATGGTAGATTTTTGCCCATTATTCTGATTTTCGTGCCATGTAAACACCTTACCTGGTGTTCTTACCGACTCATCCAATGTGCACACATGTTGAGCGCATGTTTCTTCACGGTTTGACGTCAAAAGTAGAAAATAGCATGATTATTTCAAATGTCATGTGAATGCGGATTTCTTGCCTTGACAGTTTTTTTAAATAAGCTGGTTTTAGAGCATTATCAGCATATTGGTGTGCATGTAAACGTGCTCATTGTATCAACGGCATCTTGCTATCTGGGTAAGACATCGATATAGGATGCACCTGTGTTTTCTCATTAACGAGGAGAGATTTGAGGAGCACGTGTGGCCATGTGGTCAGCAACTACAAATCAATATTTGGTCAATATCACTATCACCACCCCATGTATGCTGTTAGCTTCCATTGATATTCCAATGTTGATACAACATACATTAAACATTTCAATTTCAATCTCAACCAAAATGATGGTTAGGACAAAAAAAAATTCAACAATATCAATGTATCAATGCCACTGTGCTATCTGGGTAAATAATAATTTAATTTAATTTAATTTAATTTAAACACTCAAGACTGTCAAGACTATTTCTGTGCTGATTACACCTGTTTAAAATAGTTTGCAGGTGGTTAGTGAAAAAGACTGAGGTTTTTGTTCTGAAATACCTATTTTGGCAATTTCCCTCATTAGTAGCTAATTGTTTCTTGTCATAGTTGTTTTTATTTTGTGTATTTTATGTATTGTGTATTGTACAACAGTTAGTTGCAACTCAGTGACATGAAAAGACTGATTAGCATAGATCGCTTGCGGAGCAACAACAGACAAAATAACAGGACATGTTATGTTTAAAATGTGAGTTATTTGATAGTAACTTCTTACATTTATGCATTTGGCAGACGCTTGTCTTAAGCTACTTTTTTGTCAGTATGTGCCAGGATTTGTGTTCCCTTGGAACAAAACCCTTGACCTTAAATTTAAAGTCCTGTAATTGATTTTAGCTGTCAGCCGCAGATCTAGCAACACTTCCTCTTTCCAAAAACCCTGCAATCCAAAGACACACACACACACACACACACACACACGCACACGCAGTTACACCTGGAGACCGTTGTTGGTGCAGATGGACAGTGGAAATTTTTTTTGCTGTCAGACCATGACCATTGCAGTAAAGCAGGTTTTATATTTCATGGCACCTATTTCAGTGATATCCTACAGGTAATAGGGGGGTTTTCTGCATGTCTTTTAATAAAAACAAATCACTTAGAGCACCTTTATGCTACAGAAAGCAAGTAACTTTTCTTTTTTTTTTATTATTAGAACTGTTGTATATCTGCACGGCTGTGCCGACAGGATTACTGATGGCCTCAGTGCAGCAGAACTCTTGCTTGGGTGATATTGCTTGATTTTATCATAGTGCCAGCTGGAATGCTGTACTGACCAGTCAGCATCCATTCACAGAACTTTCCATTTTACAATTCAACATACTGTATGATCTAAACAATATTGATTATATATAGACAGATAAGAGATTGGGGCAATGGAAGGACTAGAGCACAACGTAACAAAAATCAGCTTTTGAAATGGAATCCATCGCTGGAACCTGTCCAAATATATTGGAAGGAAAGAGGCTATTAAAGATAGAAGTGAGCAGCCCATGGTCGTTTCTCTTATAGATGAGTCGTATGAGGGACGGATGTATCCAGGGTGGGGGGATATAGAGACATCCCTCTCAGACAGACACCTGACCATAGAAAAGCTCTCAGGCTCTCATTCCAGTCTGCATCAGTCTTAATAGAGAACAGGACCTGATAAAACACTACAGCCCCTGTGACCCCACACTAATCGCAATGCCAACGTGTCCAGCACTAATCCATTTTACACTACATCTTGTTTTTAAACTGTATGCTTGCTGCTGGCATGGCCAGGCCTCATGTGAGATGAAAGCCCTCATTTGCAGAGCAGGGTAAACCAGCACGGGGCTCAGAGCAGTAATTAACTGCTAGTACAATGCTAAATTGTACAAGTTTCATCAATAATCTTGTAGCATTAAGGCTATGAAAGCGAATAATTCGGCTAATGAGAGAGTGCCACTGGAGAGAGAACCAGTAACATCTGTGTGGTGACTGAGACACAGTTTTGAATTTCATGTGTTAAATGGGTAAGTGTAAGGATCTGAGTGACTTTGACAAGGGCGAAATTGTGATGGCTAGATGACTGGGTCAGAGCATCTCCAAAAGAGCAGGTTTTGTGGGGTGTTCCCGGTGGGTTAGTAGTCGTAATAGAGTTAGCAGTGGTTAGTACCTACAAAAATTGGTCCAAGGAAGTACAAACGGTGAACTGGCGACAGGGTCATGGGCACCCAAGGCTCAGTGATGTACATGGGGAGCGAAGGCTAGCCCGTCTGGTCCGAACCCACAGAAGAGCAACAGTAGCACAAATTGCTGAAAAACGTATTGCCGGCATGATAGAAAGTTGTCAGAACACACAGTGCATTTCAGATTTCTGCGTATAGGGCTGCGTAGCCTTAGACCGGTCAGAGTGCCTATGCAGACCCCTGTCCAGTGACAAAAAATCCTACAATGGGAATGTGAGCGTCAGAACTGGACTGTGGTGTACTGGAATAATGATGCCTGGTCTGATTAATCACATTTTCTTTCACATCATTTGGATGGCGGGGTGCATGTGGCTCATTTACCTGGGATGGCAGCAGGATGCACTATGAGAAGAAGGCATTCAGGTGGAGGCAGTGTGATGCTCTGGGCAATGTTCTTCTGTGAAAATGTGGGTCCTGGCATTCATGTGGATGTTACTATGACACGTACCATCTACACCCCTTCATGGCAACGGTATTCACTGATGGCAGTGGCATCTTTCAGCAGGAAAGTAATGGGCCCTGCCACACCTACACGATATTAGGCAGGTGGTTTTAATGTTGTTGCTGATCAGTGTATTGTTAATATATATACAATATGTGTGTGTGTATTTTTTATAATAATACATACTACATTTTTATTTTACTAGTTTAGTAGATTATTAATCAAATGTATTATTAAAATCAGCATAACTTAATTCAATACAATAGTTACATGATGTATACTTATTGTAATGGTAATACATTAAAATAAGGTTATTTTTGTAAATATTAGTAAATGCATTGGGTATCATAAACTAACAATGATCAATAAATCTTGTGCCTGTATATTTATAAGAATATAATGGTTCATTGCTAGGTTATGTTAGTTGCTACAACCCCAATTCCAAAAAAAATTGTGACAGAATATTTATTTTTAATAAAAATAAAAAGGAGTGATTTGTAAATTATATTCCCCCTTTGCTTGTTTTACCTTGTGAATTTGTTTATATATATATATATATATATATATATATACAGTAATTTCAAATCAGATGATTGCAACACACTCCAAAAAATTTGGGACAGTCGAGTGTTTACCACTGTGAAACATAAACATTACTTCTGATAGCACGTATTAACCATTTAGGCACTGAAGTATAAGAAAGTATAAGAACAACCTTATTGTAAAATGTTGCCATTGTACTTAACAGACATACTTTACAATGTAATGTTTTTTGCATTACACTAGACTACTAACAATTTTTTGCATGTCGCAATGCAACAAAATCTTACTGGCTTCATTTTCTTTTTTTTTCTTGTTTTTTTTATCTTTTCATTTTGAGATTAAATTTCTTGACAGCTTGTAAGCTATTCATTGATTGACTTACCAAAGAGTGTTTGGGAAACAATCTTATTTTTTGCAATTCTATTTAGTGCTGCAGAAATTATGCACTTCAACTTTAATGCTAGTAAGGGATGAAGATGATTCTCTATTTAATGACACATAGGGCATTTCGTAAATCTATTTCTACAATAATTGCAGACTAGAGTGAAAAACATTGAATGGAACCCTGCCAAGCTGTTGTTACATGGCTCTGTGGTCTATGAACCACACATTTAAGATGTTTTTTGAAAGCTTAGCGCAGAGCGATTGAGTATCAGCGAGTGCATTCTGTCTCTCTGTAGTCTCAGTGGTGAGGCTGGATATTAACAAATCACGTCCTGTTTGTCTACGCAGAGAGTCCATTTATGAGCCTGTAATGATTCATCTTTCTCTGAAGTACAGAGAAATATCCTCCTCTCTATATTTTTCTTTTCATCAGCCCTCCACTGCTTGACGGAAATGAGCAGGCACCAGATGACTGAGTTGCCGTGTATGGTCTCGGTGAAGTGTGTCTGTGCGTTTGTACCTGAGAGGAGCAGAGGCTCTTGAATTATTGAGTGACTTTGTTGTGTAAGTGTCCCTCGGTGGGCCGGGACGGGCCTGCGGTGCCATGTGTTCGTGTGCCATATGTCCAGTGCCCCACACTGAGGCGCTGCATACACTGTCCTTCACCCCAACAAGCGCCCACGGCACTCAGTGTTCAACGCACCACACACACACACACACACACACGTACCTTAACTCAAAATTAACTTCTTGTTTTTAAATCTGCTGGAAAACAAAAACAAATCAATACCTATGTACAACTCACAGCCAAGCTGATATTCAGTACAACAGCACTCTTGCTTGTGTTAAATAGCTTAATTATGTTTGGAATAATAAACAAATTAACCCACTGTTTCTCTCTTCATAGGCATTTCCTGTTTAAGACATCATCAGGGACCACTCCTCTCTTTAGCAGCTCATCACCGGGTTACCCCTTGACCTCTGGCACAGTATATTCACCACCGCCACGGCTCTTACCCAGAAGCACCTTCTCCAGAAGCGCCTTCAAGCTGAAGAAGCCCTCCAAGTACTGCAGCTGGAAATGTGCTGCCCTGTCGGCCATCGCCGCCACCTCCCTGCTGGCCATTCTGCTGTCCTACTTCATCGGTAAAATATCCCACACTCTACTTGTGTCTATAACTTCTGTTTGTGAATTTGTCCTCTATCTAGAGGCTTTGCATCATCACCATTTGAAATCATTTGAGAGACTCAGTTAGGGCAAAAACACGAGTGCTTGTGCCTGCGCAAACACTGATTTTGTGATAGCAATGATTCGATAATTTAATGTTGCATAGATTAAGTAGGTTATACATAATTCAATCCTTTCTTTGTGTGTGTACATTTGAGCGCATGTTTCTCCAGATGCTGCTCATTATTGAATATGCCTGAGGAGAGATGTTACCTAACTGATTCCCAGTTATCTGTTACTATAATTCAGTCATTATAAAGTTAGTTTGATCTGAATTATTAATGCAATATTATGCCTTGTTGGTACTCTATGCTTCATTGGAGAGTTAAGCTTTTCCAACTGACTTGACTAGGAACAGCTTTACAGCTAGACTCACTACATTTTGTAAGGGAAACGTGTGTGCGTGTGTGTGTGTGTGTTTTAGTGTTTTAAAGGATTTAATGTCTTCACCATTAGCACCTCCAAACAGAACTTCAAAAAGAATGACTATAAACATATAGATTTTCTGAAAAATTGTGTTTCTATGTCCCGACTCAAACTCACACCAGTGGTTGGGCCAGGACGGTCAAATAGAGCGTTTGGTTACATATGTAACCTCCGTTCCCTGAGGGAGGGAACGACACGTTGTGTCGGAGAAGCGACACTAGGGGTCTCTCTTGAGCGCTGATATCCACCTCTGATCTATGAAAAAAGGCCAATGAGAGTTGGTAGCCGGTATTTGCATGTCCGCCCCGGACATACGGGTATTTAAGCGGCGCAAATACGGGAGTTCATTCAGGATTTTTCTGAGGAGCCGGAAATGGTCCGGCCACAACAGTGGCTCGGTTCAGCGACATGGCGGAGGAAAGACACACCCTCCCTCGGGGAACGGAGGTTACATACGTAACCAAACGTTCCCCTTCTGTCGCTCTCTCCACGTTGTGTCGGAGACCCAGGGGACCCATTCCAATCTTGCCATGCGCTGAACCGTGTACGTGAACTGCCGATACAGAGGCGGGCAGGGATTTCATCCAGTGCCGCGCATCGTCTGTACCTGGCTGCACGTACCCTTCCCCAATGCCCCATAAGAACATCGGAATCCTTCTAGTTACCCTGGGAGGGGAACAAGGCGATGTTTGCCAACATGGGAACGGGCCAGCCTGGCTGGGCCTCTTTTCTTTCTATGTTTCTCGCATAGAGCAATCACGGCGGGGCCCTTACACGCATATAGGGAAGGGGGTCTTACCCAGACCCTGCAGAGACCACACCTGCCCTTTTTCTTGGGGAGGAAAAGTGATAGACACGTCACACGTCCGTCTTAGGGCTTGTGTGGAAAGTATGGTGCGGTGGTAGATCCAGCCTCGAAAGGGGGGAGTTGCTACAGCACGGCGACCGGGGCAGCTGTAACTGCCTAAGGGAGACACGGGGGTCCGCTCTTAAGGGGACAGAACCGTGGAATTACACACAGGGGGAGTCCGAGCAGGAGGCCTTACCTGTGGAGCACCTATACCAGTACAGGGTAGCCATCAGGGTACCCACAGTGGCTTGGGTCGGCGAGTTCCTCCCCTGAACCGCGGACCCGGAGGGCTGGGGAGGAATCGACCAGGGTCCCGACTCGGAGTGGGGCGCCCTGGGAAGAAGGCGCACTACTTTACCTTGACGTCAGGAAAAGGGCGCTGTGCGCAAACAATCCACCTGGCCGGTCGGTCTACGTGTTACCGAGTTCTACGGGCTCGGACCTGACAAAACACGAGACGCAACCGACTCGACGCGGAGATTGTAAAACCTCGCGAAGGTGTTGGGTGTTGCCCAACCCGCGGCTCTACAGATGTCTGCTAGGGAGGTGCCCTTGGCCATTGCCCACGAGGACGCAACATCCCTTGTTGAGTGAGCTCGGACCCGCAAGGGTAGGGGCACGGCCTGGGTGAGATAAGCCAGTGTGATGGCGTCGACAACCCAGTGGGCGAGCCTCTGTTTGGAGATGGCATTCCCTTTCTGCCGTCCCCCAAAGCAGACAAAGAGCTGCTCAGAGCGTCTGGTGCTCTGCGTGCGGTCCAGGTAAATGCGCAGGGCGCGCACTGGACATAGCAACGAAAGGGCTGGGTCTGCCTCCTCCCGGGGCAGCGCTTGCAAGTTCACTACCTGATCTCGGAAGGGTGTGGTAGGAACCTTGGGGGCTACCCGGCGAAACTGCACCCGCTGCCACCCCCAAATCGAACATGAGCCATCCACAAGCGCCGCCTCGGTGTGATCGCGGCCCAAACACACGAGACAGTGCCTGTGGCCGTCTGAAGCGGAGAGCACTCTACCGCATCCAGGAACAACACAGGGGCGGAAGGGCATCTTGAAAAAGACGCGTCCTGAACAGGACGTTCAACGCCGCTGTGTTTTGCTCTTTTAGAGAAATTACTCTTTTAATAGGAATTTACTCTTTTAATACACAGTGTGTGTGTGTGTCTGCGCTTTCGAAGCGCTCAGGGGCAACAATGCACGGCGTGCAATGTGAAGGAGAAAGCCGCTGTTGTGCACCGTCAAGATCCAACAGCATGCAGATCGTCAGAGGAAACAGGAACGTTTAAAGTGGTGTGTAACTCGCAGCAAACTGCAGACAGACCATCGGCTCCGAAGAAATTTTCTGAATGAACTCCCGTATTTGCGCCGCTTAAATACCCGTATGTCCGGGGGCGGGACATGCAAATACCGGCTGCCAACTCTCGTTTGCCTTTTTTCATAGATCAGAGGTGGATATCGGCGCTCAAGAGAGACCCCTAGTGTCCCTTCTCCGACACAACGTGGAGAGAGCGACAGAAGGGGAAATATGGTTTGATACCATCACAGAGCCCAGTTTTCAGAAGCTGCAAATGGTTTACTTCCTACCACACTAGGATACGAGATTAAAAGGTTAAGTTCACCCAAACATATTTGGCAGAATAACAACCTCAGTCACCATTCACATTCATTGTACAGTGAAAACATGTAATGAAAGTGTATGGTGACCGAGACTGCATGACATCTCCATTTACGTTCCACATAAAAATGAAAGTCATATGTGTTTTGAACAAGTAAATCATGACATCATTTTTATTTTTTGGTGATCAATCTCTTTAACTTTGAAAACATGGCACACAGAAGCTTTAACTATAAAAACAAATATGGTTAATCATTAATATTTTCTTTAATCTATTGACAGATAACTTTAATGTTTACTCCTTGAATAGCCATGTCAACCTAAAGACAAAGCAGACCTCTAATTTTGGAGGACCCTCAAAATATAGTCCTTAACCCCACACTGTGACCATGAAGAATAGGGTAGGGGGTATTATTACTTTCAATAAAGTTTCTCACCTGTCTCACCACTGTATTTTGTGAATGTAAACGGACATATTTTGAGTTATGGAGAAGCACTGGCCTTTTCCTCACACCTCACAGTGCATTGCAAAGACCCCCAGTGGAGAGGAGAAATGAATCCTCGCTCTTCAGAGTGGATGAGTTTAATACTGAGAGTGTGAACAGCATGAAAACGGAAGACAAAATGAGAATAAAAGTACACCTTCAATAAAAACACAAGGCACAGAATGAAAAAGAGAGAGAGAAAGAAAAGACACATTGAGATTACAAAAGGCAAAGATAGAGACACAAAGGCACGTAGACAGACAGAAGCGGTCACAGAGAAAGAGGTTGGCTTTCAGTGGCCTCTATTAGAAGCATACCTGGGCTGGGGAGTTGTGCTCTGGCAGGATGCCTTAGTCCCCTCTCTGTCTCTATTTAAAAGCCCCAAGCAAGGGGCAGATGTGTCACATGGACCCACGCTGCCCCTCTTCTCTCTGCAGACCTCGCTCAACAGATGGGGGAGTCAGCAAGTGCAGGAATCAGCACAAATGTCCTTGTTCCTCCTGCCTGCAACGCTGTATGTGTTTTCAAATACCCATCTGCCTTTCCAGTGTCCTTCATTGCTCCATGTTCTTTATTGCCATTGGAATCTCCGACCCTGAAGTTCAGTTCTGCACTGGTCAAGAGAATGGTACAGGGAAAATCACACAGATATCCATTTTTTTAAGTCAGGGACAGATGCTTAGGTATATAGACAGGATTCGCTTTCCCAATGGAGTCCAACAGTCGGGTTCTGTAAGTAAGAATCCTATTCATTTAATTTTTTCCATATTGGAAATTAAAAATTACTTTTGGGGGCCTGGGTAGCTCAGCAAGTAAAGATGCTGACTACTACACCTGGAGTTGCAAGTTCGAATCCAGGGCATGATGAGTGACCCCAGTCAGGCTTCCTAAGCATCCATTTGGCCCAGTTACTAGGGTGGCTGGTCACATTGTGTTGACCTCCTTGTGGTCACTATAATGTGGTTCTCGCTCTCTGTGGGCCACGTGGTGAGTTGTATGTAGATGTCGCGTAGAATAGCGTGAAGACTCGACACGAAGTACATTTCTGGGGTGACGCGCTTAAAAAGCCACGTGATAAGATGCGTGTATTGATGGTCTCAGACGAGAAGGCAACTGAGATTTGTCCTCCGCCACCCGGATTGAAGCGAGACATCACTAGGACTTAGAGCGCATTGGGAATTCCAAATTGGGGAGAAAATAAAAAATAAATAATAATAATTAACATTTAAACCTTTAAAGACATACCTACCTTGAACTCAGAGGTTTTTAATTGATGGAATATGCTTCTGGTGAAGCCACAATTGGAAGTTATTTCAACTAAAAAAATGTTTTATCCCTCTGGAGTCAAAGGCGTTTTTGGATCTTTGAGATGTTTTGACATGCCCTGACATTTGTGCTTATTTCAGTTACTTATACCAAATTAATTGCAAAACTGTTATTACAATGTATTCAGCACAAATTGTGCTATAATAATATACAAGCAACATTTATGTACACGTAGCAAAAGAAAAAATATACATACACTACGGTCAAAACGTTTGAACCACTTTACTGAAATGTTTCTCATGATCTTAAAAATCTTTTGATCTGAAATTAGTTTTGTAGACAAAAATATAACTGTGCAGCCATATTAATTTATTTAATTATACAACTAAACTTTAATTAAAAAAAATATTTTGCAATTGTTGACTTTGACCAAATAATATAGAAAAGCAGCCAGTAAGTGCTTAAAACAGAATTCCTTCAATACTTTTTAAAATGCATACCTCAAGAAGTTGGTAAATTATAGGCAAATGGTGAGTACTTTGAAGATGATAAAATTTAAAACAGTCTTGATTTATTTTGGATTTTGTTTAGTCCCAACATAATTCCCATAGTTCCATTTATGTGTAATGAACTGGGGATGGAGAGGTTATTAGGATCCATGTGCTCGAGGGTAATTAGAACACAAGCAAACAATCCAAATCGGCAGGCAAATAGAGGTAGTCATCATGCAGGCGGTGTAATCCAATAAACCAAAAAGACAGTCCAACAAGGCAAACAAAACAAAGGGGTATCCAAAAAGCAGTAAATCCAGGAAAACAGGCAATGGTCATAACAAACAAACAATCAGCAATAGTATTGGAAAAACGCTTGGTAAGGCAGGGTAAGCTAGCAATACTTTGTAACTTGACAATGGAAACAGCATTGTATTAATATAGTTCAGACAGTAAGTCAACAAAGAAGCTATGGTACAGTTTTTGTATTCGGGAGTGGGTTCCCTCTGGTGGTTCGTAGGAGGGATAACAACCTCTGATGTTCCTGTCTTTTCCTTGAGTTTAGTAGGTCGAGGCCATTTGGTGACAGCTGTTAGCTTTGAGACATCCATCTCTACACCTTGATGGCTGATGTTGTAACCCAGGAAGGTGGTATGAAACTCACATTTCTCTGCCTTCACGAATAGTTCATGTTTCTGGAGATGTGACAAGACTGTCTTGACCTGCTGGATATGTCGTTCCATGTTTTGTGAGTAGATAAGGATGTCGTCAATGTAAGCCACCACACAATGATTCAGTATGTCTCTGAATATCTCATTGATGAAAGACCGGAAAACTGACGGGGCGTTAGCAAGTCCATACGGCATGACTAAATATTCATAGCACCCCCTGGTGGTGATGAATGCAGTCTTCCACTCATCCCCTTCTCGGATCCTGGCGAGGTTATACGCACTTCTAAGATCTAGTTTGGTATAGATCTTGGCTTCACAGAGTTGTTCAAGGGCTGAAGGGATAAGTGGCAATGGGTAATGATATTGTATGGTGACAGAGTTCAGTCCTCGATAGTCGATACAGGGACATAGACCTCCATCCTTTTTCTCTACGAATAAGAATCCTGCAGCAGCTGGGGAAGTGGAGGGATGGATGAAGCCCTTGATGGAGCTGTATTGGACATACGTTCAATGGCACAGTCCCATGGATGATGAGGAGGAAGTAGTGTAGCTTTAATCTTGCTAAACACTTCACTGAACTCTGCATACTCCTTGGGAATAGTGGTCTCCTGTGATTTAGGGCTTCTCTATACTAGTGATAAAGCAAGGCCTGGAAACAGCAAGACAGCATGGAGACAATGTTCATGACAGAAACTTGACCAATGTGTGTGCTCACCATGGTTCCAGGATATCGATGGGTCAGTGATGACCAGGATAAGAGCATGATTGGGTGAGTTGTTGACATAGAGTGAGATATTTTCAACATGAAAAAGTCCAATCTTGATGGTTATCGGAACCGTCTGTTGGTTTATGCCTGTACCAATACGTGCGTTGTCCACAGTGGTGATCTTGTGTAATCTTAGGAAAGCATTTAATGGTGGGTGTGTTGGGTTATTGTACAATGCCCTGATTAATGAGATTAACAGCAGCCCCAGACTCCACTAATGCTGTAACACATTTTACATGATCACCAATGGAGATTTCTGCAGGCAAGAGAAAATGATGTGAGGTGGGAGATTTAATGTTCATAGTACTCACTTCTTGTGTGGGCATAAAACATTGAGATGACTTGGTGAACCACAGTAAAATCAAAGGTTTACGTTGCGTTGCTGTTGGCATTCCAACATGCATGGTTCGGGTGATGCAGTGGATGTCTGGGCCTGTACTGAGACTATAGAATCTGGGGTGAAAGCCATGAAGGAGGTTATCAATCTTGATGGCCATAGTGATATATTCAGAATGATTCATACCTTCACCCTTGCAGGTTAGTTCCGTCCTGAGTTTCAGGTTAAGCCCCTGCGCGTCCTCAGAGCGACATCATTCCACCCACTCTGAGCCGCTAGTGTCCTGAACAGAACTGCATAATCTGCTGCTGATTGATGACCCTGGCATAGATGAAGTAGCTGAACAGAGATATCTTGACCGCTCGCTGGATACTCGAAGACTTTGTGGATTTGTTGAACAAAGTAATCAAATGAAACCTGGATTTGAGTATCTTTATCCCAAACAGCGTCGGCCCAATTGAGAGCTTTGCCAGGAAGCAGTGACATCAAAAAGAACATCTCCTTGTGTCTTGATAAAATAAAGCTGATATAAAAAAAAACTGCATTTTCAGCAGAACCATCAAACTTATCAGGGAGAGTAAAGCTTACCGGTTTAGCATGAGGAGCTGGCAGTGAGTGAATATATTGTGTCAAACATTCATTGATAGCTCGTAGGTTGTTCAGCTGGTCTTGGTAACCCCTTAATACCTCGCACTGGTGCTTGGATGTGGCCTGGAGCTGTGAAACTTTCGCTGGATCCATGTTAATAAAAGTACCATTTTACCCTGCAGAGCCCTTTGCCCCATTATGCCCTATTATCACACAGTACATAAACAATGAATAGATGAATAAATGACTTACCCATCAGAAATGATATCCTTAGCTGGATCAAGTTGATATTTAAATGCAAGCATCTCATCAGTCTTGATCTTCTTCTGACATATATTGGAATTCTTCCTCACTGTTCATCTTCAGGATCATCTGTAGAGCTTAATCGCATGTGAAAGTGCCTTCATTCAAAAGCGATAGCAAATCGATGACTCTGATGAAGCTTTATAGTATTTTTATAGCATTGATTGGGGTGTCAGATCACTACCATATGAATAGCGTGCTCAGCGAATGGGTGTGCCTGGACCAGCGCTAATGAGCTGAAATGGAAAAACTGTACCTCTCGTGAGTTTCATATAAGCATTACATAATCAGATAATATTTGTTTTGGATTTGAATTGGTTAATTTAAATGTAGACATTTCAAAGTTTCTATAGACATATTTATCATGTCTGTGCGACAATTATACGCTGAATTTCGATTCATTTTTGTAACGACAAAGCTTCACAGAGACAGAAGCAACAGAAAGTCCATCCTGTTTTTTTTTTATATTGTGAGTGGACACAAATAAAAGTAGACCCTTTACAATTTCGAATGATGTCTTCCTCTTATCTGTATGACCATCAATGATAAAGTATTTTAAGTCGTTTCTGTTGTTATTAGAAAAAAATCGAAATAATCGCACCGTGCCTCCATCGACTCCAGAGGGTTAATGGCGGAATTCCTGATAAAGAACTACACTTCTGATGATGATCCCGAGGGGCAAAATCCATTAATCAGAGAACCGTGGCAAAAGAGATCAGCAGTGACCGCCCACTCCAATGACACACTACACTAGGAGTTTTCAACCTTTTTGACACAAAGAGCCATTTAAAATGTAACAATTTTAATATTGTTATCACTGTGCCAAACAGTAGCCTACAGTATAGTATGTATGTGTGTATAACATGACATGTGTTTCAAAAGTCCACTTCTATTTAGTATTTTTTTTAAATTATTCAACAGTTTGATAACAAATGTTATTATCAGTGAACAGTTTGAGTGAAAATGTTTAATTGAACAATTAACATTTAAGAGTCTCTTTATTATTTGACATGTCCTCCTTCAGCTTTAATGATAGCATGCACTCAAGCTTGCATTAACAAAATCTTATGATCACGTTATTCAGCATGATTTGAGAATCTTTCAACAATCATCTTTGTTTGTACAAAACTACCATAGGCGTTACGTTTCCAGTTTATTTCCTGGTTTAATTGTACAGTATGTGTGTTTTTTGTGTCTTTGCCCTTTTCCTTAATTATGTAGTTTGAAAGTCAACATCATTGTGGATGAAGGAGCAGGTATGCTTGGATGAACATCACAAACATTGATAACAGTGTTTTCTAATTTACATCATGTTTTACAAAAAGGTAAAAAGGAACAAATAAAATGAGAAAATATAGACTATAATCTGCTCTATGCAAACAACAAAAAGCAGCAATTGGTGTAATGGACTAAATCTACCCAGTGTTTTATCACGCTGTTGTATGACCTCGATAAAGGAACTGCATGACCACACACATGTTGGTGCTTTTTGAGCATAACTGGTCAGAATGTGCATGTAAACACATTTATTCATTTGCGGACGCGCTTGTCCTCTGTCATGCGTTTAGCTATATTTATTTAATTATATTGGTTATGGTTCTAAAAATCACGAAACCGATCATTTACTCTGTTCGCAGCCCTTTACAGTATATAACTCATATCTGCAGCTTAAATGTCTGCAATTAGCCACTGCCTGGTAATATTTCAGATTTCATTCACCAGTTCAGCACGTTCAGCGTCCTTTCATATGGAGGCCCAAACCTGCATAAATAATAAATGAATAAATGTAATAATAAAAAAATAAATAAAGGAATAAATGTCTTGATAAAACAAATATAATTATTTTTTAATTAAATTTATTCCTGAATTTATTATTGTATGACTTTATTCCTTTTATTATTTTCTATATTCATTTTTAACTTTATTTTTATTCTTTTTAGCTTTTAATTATTTGTTCATTTATTTTGCATATTTTTTTATTTGTGTTAATTTATTTTTTATATTTATTTATTCCCACATATATTTATTTCCATATTTATATATTCCCATATATATTTATTTATTTATACATGTATTTATTTTTACTTTACTGTGTGCAACATGGAAATGAGGGAGGCGGTCCTTGCGGAGCTCCAGTGCATCATTGGTTGAGAGCTCAATAGTACTTATCGGAAGCAGATGGAGAGCTGTGTCCGGTATGAATGTAGAAGCACATCCTGGATTGTTAAACTCTCTGCAAAACTTTTCCCTGCATATTCAAAATCTGTGTGAGTTAAAGTGTGCTAATGTGGGACGTCCATCTGCTTCCGATAAGTACTATTGAGCTCTCAACCAATGATGCACTGGAGCTCCGCAAGGACCGCCTCCCTCATTTCCATGTTGCACACAGTAAAGTAAAAATAAATACATGTATAAATAAATAAATATATATATACAATCCAGGATGTGCTTCTACATTCATACCGGACACAGCTCTCCTAAACCATCAATAAGCACCTCTACTCTAAATGAAACAGTTATTTGATGCGTGATTATCGACTTCATTCGCATGTCGCGCAACTCTAGCTATAGATTTAAAAATTTTTTATTGCAGATGTATACATACATAAACGATCAGGGAAATGAAGCATGGTTGTCTCTTTTACAATGAACAATCATAACAACAGAAAACAATATTATGGATTTGCAGACATCAAAATATGAAGTTATATACACAGAAAAAAAAGAAAAGGACAAGGTTAAATCATATCATTTATGAAACTTGATAATTTTGTGGATTTGTTGAAGAAACAGCTCCCCATTTATTTTGTGATTGTAGTATAACCAATAAATCTTGGCTTGACTTAAGCTCTTGTGTTTTTACAATAAGCCAATGGTAAGCAGGACCCGCCCATATCATTATCATACAAGAGACAGAAATGTATGTATAAATACAAAAATAAATAAATGTGGGAATATTTAAATATAGAAATAAATACATGTGGGAATAAATAAATATAAAAATAAATGAATGCATAAATAAATAATAAAAAAACTAAAACAAATGAAAGAATAAAAAATGTTTTAAAGAATAAAAATAAAAAGAGAAAATAACAAATAAAGGAAAAAAAGTCATACAAAAATAAATTCAGGAATAACTTTCATTAAAAACGAATTATATTTGTTTTATCAAGACATTTATTCCTTTATTTATTTTCTTATTATTACATTTATTTATTTATGTATTTATTTATTATTTTTGCATGTTTTGTCCTCCATACTTTCACTGCGTGTTTAGAGTAAAAGTTTGGTTTGCCTTAATGTGTGTCCAAAGATAAGATCCATGTATCATCTTTATTACCCTCTTTGGTCTTTACAGGTTGATATCGATAAAAAAAAAGAAGATAAAATTAGATTATAAATTAGAAACTTCTAGATAAAATTAGTATACATTTACTATAGTAATTAATACTCTGTTACTAATTTGCACAAAGCGCACTAATGACTTGTTTAAGACTTGAAGCTAAAAGTTGAGGACTTGTAAATTGACTTGGACTTGCCTGCCTTGACTTGGGACTTGACTCGAGACTTTAATGCAATGACTTGAGACTTACTTGTGACTTGGAAAACAATGACTTGGTCCCACCTCTGAAGAATACTATATAGAAAACATTTAATGGGAAAATACTTCCCGAACCAGGACGGATGAAAAAGTAGGTGGACTCTGTTGAACACTTTAATCTTCTTCAGCATTCTAAGAAAGTTTCATTCAATAAAGTGTTTTTTTTTTTTTTATAAAGGTAATCCAAACTGTAAGCAGTATTCATTGGATATTGGTCTTAACTGAAGGAAACTGGCCCAGCTTAAACTTTCTGAGAGTGTTTACGTTCATGTTTGTATGTGTGTGTGTGTGTGTTTCTGTGGGTGGTTTACGAGGAATTTTTTTTTTAGGTTACAAACTGGTAATTACAAGGGTATTATGCTATAAATGTGGTTTATGAGGACATTTCTAGTGTCCCCATAATTCAAATCGCTTAAAAACATACTTTTTTTTTTTTTTTTTATGTAAAAATGCAGAACATTTTTTGTGAGGGTTAGGGTTAGTTAGTACAGTATAAAAATCATTATGTCTATGGAGAGTCCTCATAAGGATAGCTGCATCAACATGTGTGTGGGTGTGGGTGTTGGTGGGTGGGTTGGGTTTGTGTATTAGTGTGTCTGCACAAACAGATAAATGTGCCACAGCAGCATTTTTGCAAACACATACGCTGCTGTTAGTCCACCGAGAACTGCCCAATTTCCATAGGAATGGAGGGGAAAAGAGAGATGGAGAACTCAGAGGATAGATGGAAGTTTTTTTATTTCCTCTCCTCTTTACTCTTACTTTTACCAAGAGCCTGAAAGACTTCTTTTTGGTTTATTCTCCAAGGGGATGATAACTGTCCCAGAACTGCGCCATAGACCCTTAAAACCCAAATTCAGCACCAGAAGAGAGGGGCTCACAGATGCTCTAACTAACACATTTCAGCTCCCTGGGCCTTAAACACAAACACATGTGTGCAATGCATCTATCTCCGTGGAGAAGAGAAGAGAAGAGAAGAGAAGAGAAGAGAAGAGAAGAGAAGAGAAGAGAAGAGAAGAGAAGAGAAGAGAAGAGAAGAGAAGAGAAGAGAAGAGAAGAGAAGAGATGAGACGGTTGTTCCACAGACTCATGATATCACTCTCATCAATGTGTTGAGAGGCTGCCACATCAGGGAAGGTGTTGCTAGGATACAGGTGAGTGGTCTTGATGCAAAAGAGAAACAGGTCTGTCATGTTGTGGAAAAGACAAACTCTCACCAGCTCCCTCCCGGTCTGTCTGCCAACTGCAAGATTGCCTGATTCATTGGCTCACTGTGATCAAAGAAAGCAAGAGAGAGATAGAATGAGAGAGGAAAATGCAGATGGAATGTGTAACAGAGATAACAAGGTTTAGACTCCATCAGGCTACATGCTGATTTCTCAGGCTGTGGTCTGGATTCCTCACAGCCTGGTGAGGATGCCAGCATCAGATCAGCAACAGGAAAATCATGATTCCTTTATGCCACTCTCCTATAGAGCATAATCACAAAGCTGTAAAATCTATATACAATAACACACTAAAAACAAACACTGTGACTTTCAGAATAAACAGCTAGTCATGCTTTCTGTGGCTTAACGTGATTTACACAAGCTAACCTTGGTCCTGGAACATCATATCCATTAACGATTGGTTTACTAATCTTTATCCTTAATGATAATGATTTTAGGGCTAGAGCTATGCATAAGGTTGGTGTTAGGCTCTTGAACAACATTCTTATCAACCACCTGTTACGTGGCAGTTAGAGTCTTGGATAACTTTCTTACCAACATATCCAAGTTTTGGGTTAGGCAATGGGTTTCAGTAAAAAAATAACATTCTTATCAACTAATCAGGCTTCAGGGTTAGGCGGTGGGTTTCAGTAAAGGTCTTGAACAACATTCTTATTAACCAATCAGAGTTTAGGTTTAGGATTATGTTTAGGCTTAGGGGTAAATTTATTAACAACTTTCCTATCAACAAATCCAATTTCAGGGGTACAGTTAAGGCTATAAGCATAGGGTTGGGATTATTGTACTGAACGAAATTCTTATAAACCAATAATTTCTCTCTGATTTTAGGAATAGATAAGGATTATGGTCAGGGTTATGTCTATGATTATTTGATATGAATATTGTTCAAAGACCTACAAAGGAGTTTAATCCAAGAGCATGTCCTACTTGGACAAATCACATTGTGTACATACAGAGAGCTACACATTCAAATTAACCGCTAGAACACATTGCACTTTCCAAACACATCAGAGTCCTTGAGCTGGGAAAGTTGTGCGTACTGTGTGTTTGTGTTTGTGTGGTGAGAGTCTGGGCTGCATGTATGCGAGTTCTGTGTCACCTCTGTGTTTGTGCGGATACAGAGGCAGACAATACATCAGTGGAGACAGGCCGTGTGGTGAGTGTCATGAAATTAGACAGAAGACAAATTTGCACTCTCTCTCTCTCTCTCTCTCTCTCTCTCTGTCTGTCTTTCTCTCTTGTTCACTCTCTCACTCTCTGCCCCCCCCCCACCACAACACACACACACACACACACACACACACACTGTATACACTTTGTATTATTAGCAACATCATCACTTCCCTCCATTGACCAACACTAACTCACATACTCATCATTACTTTGGGCCATGACCTTCACGGCAGCCAGTTCGTGCACCTCCATCCATAACGCACTGCTGTGTGAAGTGTTACTGAGTAATCAGTCGCTTACTCTAACCGCATAGCGCAGTGTTAGGCCATTTTGTAGAGTCAGCAATTGTCCACAAACATAGCCTCATGACCATGGAAAAACATGCCTACATGCTTTTACACTTTTAAATTCCTTCTGGAGTTTTAAGTGACCTTAAAGACCACAGGCAAAATATTTAACTTCTGTGGAAAATAATGAAGGGTGATACTTTGTTGTTGTATTTGGGATTTTATTTGATAGTGATTATTAGGCTTTGATATTACTGGTAAAATTACGTTTTCTCCACCCATGTGGCCTTGATTATATCAAGCGAAAAAAAAATTGGAGTAAGTTCTTAAATTTGATAAAAGGTTGGAAAACATAACTTTTTGTTCTTTAAAGTAATGCTACATATCATTCCTATCAACTCAGATGTGGGATATTCTTACTTGATATCTAAATAGGCAATACATTGCCCGATGCTTGGAATAGGATGCACTGTATAAGGAAACAAAACTGCAATGCTCCTATTAGCTTAGCTGGTGTAAATAGAAGTTTCCTAGCAGCCAAATTGTGGAGGATTAATTATATGCTACCATTTATTTTACAGGTGTACCATTTTCAAAAGAAAGTATAATTTACTGCATTTTACAAAATTACCTCTGCAAAAGTTTTATCATTATGTAATGTTGGCACTTTGATACTTTTTATTTTCTGAAAAAGTGAATGTTTCTGACTTCAAGTGGCGTTCCATTGCAAGAAGGAAGTTAGAAATTCTGACTGTCCGAGTTGAATGGAATGCAGCATTACTAAATTATGCACATTAGGACAAGAGACATTTTTTAGGAAAGTAAATAGGGTCAAGTTTGATTTAATGTCTTTTTGGTTCCAAACAATTGGAAGAGACTTAATCTATATCAGTATATACAGTTCTATCGGGAAGACACGCAGGCTTGAGTGAAGTCTGAGATGCCATTTATTTGATAGATGTAAAAAGGGAGGTGATGTCTCTCTCTTTGGCGTAGGCCCCGTCTGGCAGTCCGAGGTAGTTGTACCCGGAACCGTCATGTCCTGCCGGAGATAGGAGGCAGGGGCGAGGAGCCTACCCCCCTGCGGAACATGGCTCAACTGGTGGTGGTGGGGAGGTGGAGGTTGCAGTGTTAGCACACCGAAACGCAATGTGATAGATTGTGAGCGGACTTATAAAGCATTGGCTTACGTGCGATTGGCTAGGAGTTACCCAGCTAATGATGCGATGATGTGCACCTGCTGGTCTTCCCGTTAGAACTACGCTCCACTTCCATTTCTGTGAAAAAAGTATTTGCCCCCTTCCTGATTTCTTCTATTTTTGTGAATTTTTCATAATAAATTGTTTTAGATATTCAAACAAGTTATAACATAAAACAAAGGTGACCTGAGTGAACATAAAAAAAACAGTTTTCTCATTTAAATTGTTTTTATTTCTTTTCTTTTTTTATTGAAGCAAAAAAGTTATCCAACACCTATATCACCCATGTGAAAAACAAACTGCCCCCTTAAACTTAATAGCTGGTTGTGCCACATTTAGCAGCAACAACTGCAACCAAATGCTTCCGATAACTGGAGATCTTTCATAATGCTGTGGTGGAATTTTGGCCCTCTCTTCTTTGCAGAACTGCTTTAGTTCAGCTACATTGTAGAATTTCCGAGCATGAACTGCCCGTTTAAGGTCCTGCCACAGCATCTCAATTGGGCTCAAGTCAGGACTTTGACTAGGCCACTCCAAAATTTAAATTTGTATTCTTATGAGCCATTCAGAGGTGGACTTACTTATATGCTTTTGATCATTGTCTTGCTGCATAATCCAGTTGCGTTTGAGCTTCAACACATGGACTGATGACTGGATGTTCTCCTTTAGGATTTTCTGGTAGAGAGCAGAATTCATGTTTCCCTCAATTATTGCAAGTCTCCCTGGCCCTGAAGCAGCAAAGCATCTCCACACCATCACACTACCACCACCATGCTTGACAGTAGTTATTATAAGATGTTCTTATTGTGAAATTCTGTGCTTGATTTATGCCAGATGTAAAGGGACTTCTGTCTTCCAAACAGTTCCACATTCAACTCATCAGTCCACAGTACATTCTCACAAATGTTTTGAGGATCATCAAGGTGTGTTTTGGAAAAATGTTCTTCTGGGTTAGCAGTGGATTTCGTCTCACCAGTCTTCCATGGATGGCATTTTTGGCCAGTGTCTTTCTGAGAGTGGTGTCTTGAAAAGTGACCTTTATTGATGTGAGAGAGGACTGCAGATCCTTGGATGTTGTCCTTGACTTTTTTGTGACTTCCTGGATGAGTCGTCGCTGTGCTCTTGGAGAAATTTTGGAATGTTGGCCACTTCTGGGAAGGTTCAATACTGTGCCACATTTTGTGCAATTGGAGATAATGGCTCTCACTGTGGTTCTTTGGAGTCCCAGAGCCTTTGAAATAGCTTTGTAATCCTTCCCAGACTGATGTATTTCAATCACCTTTGTCCTCATAATTTCTGGAATTTCTTTGACCTTGGCATAGTGTGCTACTGGGTGAGACCATTTAGCCAACTTCATGCTGCTGAAAAAGTTCTATTTAGGTGTTGACTTAATTGAACAAGGCTGGGAGTAATCAGGCCTGGGTGTATCTAGTCCAGCTGAACCCCAGTATGAATGCAGTTTCTTAGATTTGGGGATTGAGTAACTAACGGGGAAAATCATTTTTCACTCAGGGCCAGTTGGTATTATATAACTTTTTTGATTCAATAAATAACTTTATCATTTAAATAAATACATATTTAGTATGAATTTAGTACAAATATTCTAAAGAAATCAGAATATTTGTTCATAGCACTGTATATATAAGGGTGTGTGGGTGTGGGTGTGTGCGAGCAGTGTATGTTAGACAAAAGCATCCACATTGTCACTGTGACCTCAACATGTCATCTTACAGCAGTCATGAGGGACACAGAGACAGTGAGGGAAAGCTGGACTTTGACACAGCACCAACATATGGTACATATGGAACAGGAAGCATATGGCATGTATGTTGTTTCTGGTATAGGAACAGCAGGAGATGTAGTCTGGAAACTGGTGACTCTCGGCAGACTGTGGTAGGTCAGGAAAAGTCAGCCCAAGGGCAAAGGGACACAAGTTCACATCAGTACGGCTGAGAGAGAGATAAGAGAGGAGGGGGAGCAGTTTGCTTTTGCTGGCGCACATTGTATCTTTCTACAGAGGAGAAGAGAGTGCGTATGAAGGGCGGTTTTCAACTCTTCTCCCCTGTACATCTTCATCCTTGTCGGGTTTTGATTGATGTGTTTCATTTCTGGCATGGTGGTCAGCGGACCACAGATGCAGGAACTCTCGCTTCAGTGCTAATGTTAGCAGCAGTCTCTGGTCTGTCAGTAGACATTCCCTGTTTGTCTGGCTGACCTGAGCTGTCCATTGCCGTACGTCCAACAGCTGGCCCTCACATCTTTTCATGTTTGTCCCTGCATCCATTCCTGTCAAACAAAAACAGAGAGTGCCAGGTCTTTCTCTGAAGCAAAGTATGTGAGTGGTGTGGTGTGGGGTTGTGGTATATTGCCTGGAGTAGGGAGCATTTTTTGTATTGTTTTTTTGAATGTCAGAGCATCTGTGTTTTGTCCCATTACAAGATCGCTCTGATAGCACTCTATCATGAGCATAGCACATGTTAATGGCCTTTAATGCTCCCATAATGTTAATCCAATGTCAAATGAATAGACCTTAATCAGGGAATGTGGCAGATTTAATGTTTTTCCATTTATAAAGATACTGTGAGGGATAGAAGTACAGAGTTAAATGGGTTGTACTGAATCATATTCTGGCGAATTTTGTCCAATTCCAGTAGATCAAGTCTCAGGAAAACATAGGTTGTGATAATGGCACTTGACTTTTGACATTTGGATATCACAACCCATTGAAACTACTGTATTTTGGTGTCTACCCTGGTTGAGATCTGTTGACTATTTAAAGTCAAAATGAGAGAAAGATAAAACATCTGAAATAGTACTAAAACACAATGATCAATGTTTTGTTAAAGGAATGTTCTGGGTTCAATACAAGTTAAGATCAGTGTACAGCATTTGTGGCATAAATAGTTTGAACTTGTTCTTAGTTTATTTAATTTAAAAATCACTGTTACAGTAAGGTGCTTACAATGGATGTAAATGAGTATTAAATTGAAGTGATTTTAGGTTGATGAACTTGCTTAATAACTTTATATATGTTAAGTTATATCAGATATTACAACTGTGTTGCCATGACAACACAACGCAACACCAGTCTGTAAATGATTTTATCACACTAAAATAATGAAGAACAGAGATGTTATCATACTAACAATGTGTTAACATATACAATGTTTATGTATTCTGGTTATATAACTGTGTATTTTGTAAAACATGGTAAAGTGTTTCTTTCATACATGGAAATAAGAGCTTAAGGTGGGTAACATGTCACTCTCTTCTCTCAGATGTGCAGTCTATTCAAAATTTTGAACAATCATATCATATTATTAATGCATTGCCCACACAACTGTATGGAAATTGTACAAACATGATTTACCTTAATAAATCTTGTGCCTAGATGTTCATGATACTATAGCTGTCATGCCCTTGTTGGGCTCCACCCCTCGTTTCCCTTCTCCTACTCTCTGGAATTCTAATCATCCACACCTAACAGTTGTTAATGATCTAATCATGGACTTTATATATACTCACACCAAACATATTCATTGTCTAGTCTCATCTTGAGCAACCCAGATTGACTTTCTGATCCCATTGTGATTTTCTATTCATGCTGAGCCTTTTTCTTCTTTTTTTTTTTAATTACGGTTCTTCAATTGGTGTTTACCCATATTTTCTTTTGTATTATTAAACCTGCATTTGGTTTCCTATATATTCTGCTGTCCCCAGCTGACTTGACAGAAGACTAGACCAACATCATGAACCCAGCAGGATCGGCATCTCCCTTAGATCAGCTGGTGGTCCATGATCAGCAGCTCCAGCTGCATGGTGAGACACTCCGTGAGATTCGGCATCTCCTGGACAAAATTCTTCAAGCCAAGCTCGGCATTTCTACCCATTCCAGTCACGATCCAGATTCGGCCACTCCATCCTAATCCTGTTCAATCGCTCCTTCCTCCTCCTGCTCCAGCATTATCCAGTCCCCTAGCACTGGATGGCCCTTCAGTGGGGGGAGTCCATCTGGAAACAGGGAGGTCCCATCATCAAATCGGTCCATGCTTTCACCACCCTCTTCAAAGGTGTCTTTGAACCGTCCATTGGGGGTTCTCATGCCAGTGAACAGCTGAATCTGCTTCAGCAAGGCAGACTGTCCATCTCGATTTATGCTCTTCATTTCTGCACACTTGCCGCTGCTAGCCATTGGAACGAGCCTGCGTTAATAACCCGTTATCACCAGAAGCTGAATCGAAGGCTCCAATTACACCTTGCCGGTGTCGATGACTCACTGGGATTGGAATATCTCATTCAGCTCTCCATTTGCATGGATAGATGCCTCCAGCTGTGTTCTGTGGAAACTGTAACCATTCCACCGCCCATCACCATATACAAACTAGCGGACGTGGAACTCAATCAGTGTAGGATTTATAACCATCCAGACAGAACCCATCGCTATCCAGGTTGGTTCCCTCCACACTGAATCTTTACCTCTTCTTGTTCTCTCTGACTTCACTGCAGATGTCATTCTTGGTCTCCGATTGCTCCTCCATCACGATCCTGTTATCTCCTGGTCAACCCATGACATGTCTGCTTGTGGCGAACGCTGCTTCTCACAATGCCTGTCACTTCCTATCTGCCAGCAACCTCCTGTACCTTTCCACTGCCTAACCACCACTTTTGAGAGCCCTCACATCCTTCCCAAGACCCCCATCCCTCCAACCTACTGGGATCTCCCAACTTCCTCCATCTCGTTCTTGGGATTGTGCCATTGATCTCCTTCAGGGTGCACCTCTCCCCTGGGGTAATGTCTCTCCCTGAACAACAGGCGATGAAGGAGTATATGGAGGAAGCCCTGAAGCAAGGTTACATCCATCCACTTCACCAGCCGATTCAAACATCATCTCTCTCTGTCCCTGCATTGACTACCGTACTCTCAATAACATCATCGTAGAGTTCCAGTGAATACCTTCTGCCGGAAACACCTACGTATCCCTTACTCCTGGTACCTGCGGCCCTGGAACTATCTTCGTAGTGTCTACAACTTAATTTGCATCCATAAGGGGGACGAGTGGAAGACCGCATTCATCTCCTCCAGCGGGCACAATGAGTATCAGGTTATGCCGTATGGACTTGTCAATGCCCCCTCAGTGTTCCAGTCTTACGTGAATGAGGTCTTCTGTGACATTCTCCATCAATTCTTCATCATTTACATTGATGAAATCAGTGCTCTACACCACTTCCCTTGATAGAATGTGTCTATCATGTAAGACTGGTCCTGCAAGGCCTTTGCATCCACTGCCTGTACCTCAAAGCTGAAAAGTGCATATTACACCAATCCTCCATCCAGTTCCTTGGTTACATTATCAGTCCTAGTGGCATCCATATGGACACCTCTAAGACAGGCAGTAACCTCCTGGCCACAACCATCTACAGTGAAGGATTTGCAGAGGTTCCTCGGTTTCACCAACTTCTACAGACGGTTCAACTGAAACATCAGCACAGTAGTCGCACCACTATCCAACCTCCTGAAAAATAAGCCCAAAGCACTAACCTGGTCATAAAAAGCTTAGGCCTTCCAGTGCTTGAAATCTACATTCACCACTGTGCCCACCCTCAAGCACCCCAATCCTAATCTTCATCGTTGAATTTGACGCCTCCACTACAGGGGTGGGTGCTGTGCTCTCTCATCAACAAGGGAATCCTCCTAAGCTCCATCCCTTTGTTTTCTTCTTAAGGAAGTTTTCTTCTGCAGAATGCAACTACAACTTTGGCAACAGAGAGCTTGAGGAATGGCACCAATGGCAGGAGGGCTCTCATCGCCTGTTCACCGTCATCACTGATCACTGCAATCTAGAGTACCTACAGTCAGCCTAAAGTCTTAATCCCCAACACGCACTATTGGTGCTGGGCATAATTCTTCACAAAATTCAAATACACCGTCACCTAACGCCCGGGCTCCAAGAACTTTAAGGCAGATGCTCTCTCCCACCTCCTCTCACCTGATCAAACCACATGCATACTGGAACCCATTCTACCTACTTCCATTATCATCAGCCCTATTCAATAGGATACAGAGCAGTGTGTTGCCCAGGCCAACACTACTGAACCTACTCCCTCAGATTGCCCTCCTGGTCTCACAATCGTCCCTTCCTCACTATGCCCCCATCTTCTCGAGTGGCTCCACTCATGTCCTGGATCAAGACTCCCAGAAATCTCCCATACCATCTCTCTCATTTGCAAAAAAATATTGGTGTCCCCAATTTACCAGAGTCATCTCCAATTTCGTCCACTCCTGCTCTGTATGTGTTATGGCCAAGGTACCACGTCATCTCCCAACTGACAAGCTTAAATTTCTCCCCATTCCAGAATGACCATGGTCCAACCTTGGAGTGGATTCCATAACTGACCATTCTCCTTCTCAAGACTACACCTGCGTTCTAGTGGCGGTTGATCAATTATCCAAGCCTTGTCATCTTGTCCCCCTCAAGGGTCTCCCCATGGCAATGGAGACTGCCAAAACACTCTTCCATCATGTGTTCAGCAATTTTGGGCTTCCTGAAGATATTGTCTCTGATGGAGGGATTTTCTCCCCATTTGGAATGGCCAATTCTCAATGTGATCCTCGTGGTGGCATAATGGAAGTTATTTTTAACCTCCTGGGTGTTTCTTGCAGTCTATCTTAAGGTAAACATCCTCAGTCCAAGGCCAATCTTAGAGGAAGATCCAGGTAATTAATCACTTCCTTCACACCTACTGCCACAACAACCAGCAGGAGTGAGGTCGCTACCTCCCTTGGGCCGAATATGCTCAAATTTCCCTCTGTCATCCAACTACTGGCCGCACATTCTTTCAGTGTGTGCTTGGTTTCCAACCGCCTCTGTATACTTGGGCTGGAGAGCACTTGGGAGTCCCTGCGGTCGGCCACTGATTCCAGAATAGGAAGCGTTCCCGGAATGCTGCCCACACTCACCTACAGCATGTTGTCCAACTTCAGATCCAGGCTGACAACAGATGTTCTGCCACTCCCCATTTCCATCCTGGACAGAAGGTTTGGCTCTCCACCAGGGACATCCATCTCTGTCTTCCATGAAAGAAGCAAAGTCCCAGATACAGTGGCCCATTTTCTATCACTAGACAGATCAACCCAGTAACATACTGTTTAGCACTTCCAGCCCACTACCTTATTTCTCCCTCTTTTCATGCTTCCCTCCTCAAACCTCACCTGCCTTCTCATTCCTCCACAGAGCCTGATGAGGTTCTGCTTCCACCTTCAATGTTGCTCTTGGAAGATGGTAATGAGTACACCTTTCGGGCCATCTTGGACTCACGTCATCAGCAGGGGCGTCTCGAGTACCTCATCGACTGGGATTGGTACGGTCTTTAGGAACAGTCTTTCCCGGAATGACATCCTAGATCTGACTCTCCTCACTGAATTCCATTGTCAACTCTCGGCCATCCTGTTCCTCATAGGCAAGGTTGCCCATGACGTCGGGTGCTCCACTCCTCGGGAGCGGCCCGTGGAGGGGGGGTACTGGTTGTGCTGTCTTTGTCTGATTTGAATATAGCATATTGAAAGATCTTAATGTGGAGCTATAATGGAGCAAATTTTGCTATGGAGAAAACCTGGAGCTGGGTTTCTCTCACAAGTGTTTGTGAAATTGGAGTGGAGTTGGACCAGACTGATTACAGAGCAATTTAAAAAGTGAATGGGAATCACTATCATTCCATTACTTTTTCATACTCTGCTTTGAAGAAAAACTCTTTCATCTCTTTCACACTCTCTCTCTTTCTCTAACCTCAATAATTGACTGATTCATGACTTCCAACACATCAAGGGCCATCACAAAAAAGAGAAACCCAACAGAGGTAGGCAATGACCCCAACGACCCATGATGAATGAGCCTCTTGAAGGTATTAGATTGATTTTAGCTCACCATCGCAAACTGTTGATAATCAGTGATGAGATTTGAGAGAGTTGCATTCACTGATATCTGTAATCAATGATGTCACATGTTATCATTGAACCAGACTTTAAACCAGATGTGACAATCTGAACCTCTTCAAACCGTTAAGGAAGTGACAGAAAATGCACAAACAGCCAACAATGTTAAATATTTCATGGCTGTTTCCAAGTCTGCAAAGACATTGATGTAGTACTACAGTAGCATACACGTAAGCACACACACACTATTACAGACATCAAGGATTTGCTGATCTCACAGGAAAAGAAAGTGAGACATGGAAAGTCAAAAAGAAGAATATAAATTATACTCAATAGGAATGTACAGTATACAAAGGTAAAAGGAGTGATGTGATCTCATGGGCTTTGCGAGATTCTTAAACCCTAAATGTTGCATACAGCCCAGAGATGTATCAGAATGTCTCAAACAGACAGTAAAGAGAGAGAGACAGAGATGTAAAGGCCATAATGAAGACAGAGAGATTGGGCGGGTGTGCCTATCTCTCTGTGCCATTGGTCTATCACGTGATTTCAGCTGCCTCTCATTTCCTGTCGTTAATGTGAATGGATGAGCCTCTAGGCACAACACTCACAAACAAACACACACTGCATTCACAGACTTTAAACCACAAGCTCCTTTCTGTTTGTCTTGAAAAGCAGATTGCAAAAGACCAGCTATTCCTTGTTCCACTCCTGCACCATATTCAGCTAACAAACTCTTGTATCAGATGTGTTTGTGTCAGTTTTCATATGATTGCTCTCCATTTTTGACTGATCAGTAATTTTATTTTATTTTTGAAAATGCCAGAAACAATTTAGCAGAGATGGGCCACTTCTATTAAAATTAATGGGAGAAATTTAAATAACCAATGGTCAAAAGATGTAGAAAGGAAGTCCTGCCTTACAGGTAATATAGTATACCTGAAGAATATAAGTATTAACTGTTAGCATTCCCATTCATCTTAATTCAGTTTAAATACTTTACAATTTTAATTGTATATAAATTTGACCTGATCTGCACGTTTTCATGTGATTCACCCAAATATTTTTTCGTCTAATACATTTTATGGGCTGAAATATGTGCCACCAGAAACTGAATTTGAACCATTTATATTTGAATTTGAATGGCTAAACTTGAATAATTGCATTGAAAAACTGAATTTGAATCACATCATTTGAAATTGTATTGTTTAATTAAAATTGAATTTATTCAAAAACTGAATCTGAATTGTATCATTTGAAATTGAATTTATTCGTTTGGAACTGAAGTCCAATAAAATTTGATCCTCACTGAAAATTAAACTCTCTATATATCTTCACATTCACTTCTCACAATTCAGATTCAGTTCTCAAATTCAATTTCAAGTTACTGAGACAGACATCCGGGTAGTTGGAGGATGAAGGAAGAGCAATCGAGCGCAGATCGATAGATAGCGTTCATTGGCGCACAGGACTCCTCTTGGGCCAATCAGCACCAATGTTTTGGAGCACAGTACGTTACCGCCATGAAACTATGGAATTACGATTGTGTCAATAATAATGAATGTAACTTTATAAAACTGAACGTAACTTTTTCAGAAACTATGAAAAATATTCCATTACAAAAGAAGAAAAACACAATTAAAATGAAAAAAAATGAACTCAGTCGCACGAATTTAACAGGCTCTTCAAATATGCTTCATTTTTTGTTAATGTTTTTCAAAGATTCGTTTTCGCAAATCGTGGATTCTGAATACATTGCCACAGATTTCAGCTACGCCGCAGTTTTTCGTTTGCTGTTTTGAGACAAACCTCTCGTGGGGGTGGGCTTAACAGTGATCTACTCTGATTGGATAGTGAGCTTTTGATGGACAGGTGCTCTCTGACCCGGATGTACAGACGTCACTCAGTGGCGCGCATATTAGAAAGCTCTCGCGGTGATTTGTAGTTATGCAATACGTCGTGCTTTGTTGTATTACTTACTAACAATATGTAAATAATATTTGACCTATAATTATATAATTTAATATTATATGAGACCTTCGATCGTCTAATAATCGTCTTCGATCAGTCTGTAAAGATGAGCTCTCAGGAGAGACACGGAGCGGCATCATCTTCCTCCTCTTGTCCTTCAAGGCAGCTTGAAGTAAGTTCGTGTTAATGAAGTAACCAATAACATCGATAAAACTTTTATTCATGTAACGTTACAGCGTGCAACAGTTCTGGCTTTATTTTGCAAATTTATTGTTGTATTGTAAATGCATGCTAAATAAAATGTTGCTGTTTTGTCATTGTCATGACTGCAAAACTGAAACCTGGCCATATCTTGGTCCACTGTTTGACTCTGCCCCGACTGCTGAACGGACTGCTGCTGACCCTGCCTTGTGCTGGTATTCCCGAGCGACTGGTTAAGAATTTCAAGGTTGTTATGTACAGATGCAGATGCAGCATCTGCACCAAGATTTCTGCCTTGCTGTAGAATGAAGACCAGTTTGATATCTGCACTGTCTACATTGACACGTCCTTGAATATAATAACTGTGCAAAAGAGCAAACAATCAAACTACATAACATCATGACATGACATCAGTGCATTGCAAACTTGTGAATGACAATAAAAAATTATTAAAAAATATATAAAATTATGATATTTTATATGTGTTTATCAAAACATTGTGAATAAATATATTAAAATATATGCAATATTCCACCACTGTGTTGAAATTTAGAGTGTTTTCTGTAAAATTAGAAAATTGTATCGATGTTATTGGTTACTTCAGTAACACGAACTTACTTCAAGCTGCCTTGAAGGACAAGAGGAGGAGGAGTGGAGCATTTGTTTAATAAGCAAGGTCTTTTATTCAGATATTCAGAATTTCTTTCTGAATACCAAATACCAGTAACCCCAAAAGAATTTGCTACAGTAATGGGTGCTATTCCCTCTGGTTTATGTATGCATTTTAAAAACCGTAATTACTTCACACCAGTATCTACTGCATCCTTTCCTAAACCTTGTGATACTTCTGTTGGTCAAATCTGTTTTTCAGAGTCGAAAGCTAAAAACTATAAGATCTTTATTTCTTAAGGATTTGATTTCTGTTCCACCTGTTATTTCCTTTTGGAATAATTTGTTTGGTAACCTTAATTGGAAAAAATCTGGTCTTTACAGCAGAAATTCATTCTCACAAATAAAGTGAAAGAAATTTCCTTTAAGTTGATACACAGGTTCTATCCTGTTAAGAAATTTATTGTTAAGATTTAAATCTGACATTGAGCTAACATGCTCTTTTTGTGTGAATTCTGATGAAACAGTGGTTCATTTATTTTGGTGGTGTCATTACACTGAGAAGCTCTGGAATGAAATTGATGTTTTTATCAAGTGTAAGATTTTGCCAGGCTTCTCAATACATATGAGAAACATTATATTTGGGTATTTTGATTCAGACCCCACAAACGAAAATGTCTGTTTTGTTATTAATTTAATTATTTTCTTAAGCAAATTCTATATTCACAAATGCAAATTTTTAAACTGTAAACCTATCTTCTCTGTCTTCTTAAAAGAAATAGAAAATTATCTAAATTTGATTTCAGTATCTACTAATAAGAAAGTCATAAGGACTGTTAGAATCTGCACTGCATTTGATCTCTTCATGTGAACATTTTTGTGTGATGTAATGCCCTACCTCTTCTTTTATTGTTATATACATTATTATTATTATCTTTTTTTTTTAATTATTATTATTATTTCTATTTATTTTTGTCTTCTTTATTGTTTTGGTTGATATTATGTGATGTACGTATGCTTTCTCTTTTGTATGTTCCTGTTCTTTGCATTAAAAAAACATATATATATATATATTTTTTTTTAAATAAATAAGAGGAAGATGATGCCGCTCCATGTCTCTCCTGAAAGCTCATCTTTACAGACTGATCGAAGACGATTATTAGACTATCGAAGGTCTCATATAATATTAAATTATATAATTATAGGTCAAATATTATTTACATATTGTTAGTAAGTAATACAACAAAGCACGACGTATTGCATAACTACAAATCACCGCGAGAGCTTTCCAATATGCGCGCCACTGAGTGACGTCTGTACATCCGGGTCAGAGAGCACCTGTCCATCAAAAGCTCACCATCCAATCAGAGTAGATCACTGTTAAGCCCACCCCCACGAGAGGTTTGTCTCAAAACAGCAAACGAAAAACTGCGAAGCGTAGCGTAAATCTGTGGCAATGTATTCAGAATCCACGATTTGCGAAACGAATCTTTGAAAAACATTAACAAAAAATGAAGCATATTTGAAGAGCCTGTTAAATTCGTGTGACTGAGTTCATTTTTTTTCATTTGAATTGTGTTTTTCTTCTTTTGTAATGGAATATTTTTGATAGTTTCTGAAAAAGTTACGTTCAGTTTTATAAAGTTACATTCATTATTATTGACACAATCGTAATTCCATAGTTTCATGGCGGTAACGTACTGTGCTCCAAAACATTGGTGCTGATTGGCCCAAGAGGAGTCCTGTGCGCCAATGAACGCTATCTATCGATCTGCGCTCGATTGCTCTTCCTTCATCCTCCAACTACCCGGATGTCTGTCTCAGTAACTTGAAATTGAATTTGAGAACTGAATCTGAATTGTGAGAAGTGAATGTGAAGATATATAGAGAGTTTAATTTTCAGTGAGGATCAAATTTTATTGGACTTCAGTTCCAAACGAATAAATTCAATTTCAAATGATACAATTCAGATTCAGTTTTTGAATAAATTCAATTTTAATTAAACAATACAATTTCAAATGATGTGATTCAAATTCAGTTTTTCAATGCAATTATTCAAGTTTAGCCATTCAAATTCAAATATAATGGTTCAAATTCAGTTTCTGGTGGCACATATTTCAGCCCATATACATTTATTTAAAGTGTATTGGATATGAACATATGATTTATTGTGTGTTTGTATTCTCAACAAAAGGGCTGAAGAGATAGTGACTCTAACCTTCTGAGTGTAGGCAGTGCCAGTGAGCTTTTGGTTGCATCATTTAGCTGCGCTGGGCCTCTGGTGGAAGTGTGAATATTTGTGTGTGCATGTGAGTGTTGTGTTTCTCTGATGGATTAGGATAATACTGATGGCTTCTTCACTCATTAGCTGTGTATTTGAACTTGCCCCTGTCCCAAGAGAGAGAGGCCAAGACTCTGAAACACACACATACACACACATATACAGCACACAGTGCCCATGGGAATCTGCCTGTGCTTTGTAGTTGAACTTCAAAACCCTTTGACCAGGTTTCTCATTTGTTGTGGTTTTACCCTGCATTCTCACCCTTCCCATGTCCAACACATAAGCACACAAACAAGCCATTTCACATAAACACACACGTTCAAACACCTTTCTGATCGCAACTTACTAAACTTTTACTAAAGAAATGATACCTTCTCTCTCCGTCAGCTGGATATCAGGCTGTTCATGGGCCCCAGCCACACAAATCTAATAACAAAATGATAAATCTCTCCCCACACCACCAAAACCATTTTTGAAATCTGTATTTCAAAATTAGTCTCATTTGGAAATCATCATGGTTGTAATGTCAGAGAGGGTAGTAAATGCTTGCAATATTTCAAATTATGACGGTTTTTGTTTGGTTTTTTGCTAAAAAGGACAGGTGTAAAGTATGAGGAAGAAAGAATGAATTCTAAGCTACTGTGTTACTGTTTTAGAAAAGATGTGGGGAGAATTTGTGAAGTTTCTTTCTTTTTTATGCAGCAGGATTCATAAACCAATTACAAATGTCGTCCAGGATAGTCTCAGCTTACAATTAGTGTCCTAATTGAGGTCAGTCTAGTTAATTTAGTGGTAAATTAGAACAGTTAATGCACGTTTATTATGGAGGCCAAGGGAGACCGCAAAAATAAGGTAAGGGAAATTACCTTTTAAGTAATATGAGGTCTCTTTTGCGCTCTAATTATGGTGGTGTAATTGTGTGATATGTTTAGTGAGGAGGTGTGTGTGTGTGTGGAAGGAGGTATAGGCCGTCCTGGTTTCTGCCATGTGTTGTAGTCTGCTAGTAAGTCGAGAAACATTTTTCCAACATTCCATGTTTGCGGATCTGACACATTTTCACAAGGGAAGCTTCTTGAAATCTCAAGAAAGTGCCTGCCAGAGGAATGTGTGGTAGATCTGCACAGTTATAAACACACACACACACACACACACAGTACACACACATAAATACAATAGGTGTGACAGGCAAATACTAGAATTTAGCTACATGCAAAATAATAGGTGTGAACGTTACAAACCGTTAGCGTGTGCAGTTGTGTGTATTTGTTTGTGTGTGTAATAAAATAAATAGAGAGAAACAGAGTGAGGGATGCAGACCGAGATGCTTCTACTTTATGAAAAATGTATTTGCATGCCTGCAGAGAAATAAATGCGAGAGCCCAGCCTCACATATAACATCTGTCGGGAAATAAACGCATGTATTCTTTATGATGAACATATATGAAGACATCTCTTTCTTCACGTTCAATTCATATTTAACATCTTAGGGAGCAATAGTGCTCATAATATATGTGGCCATATGATTGTTTATTTTGGTCTAGAGCAGGCCCATATTTCCTCAGAATTTGAGCGCCTACCATCTGCAAAGTTTTAAACATCCCCTGCTCCTTGCATGTTAATATATAAGTATATTTGCTAATCTGATTATGATTTCATATATAAATTAGACTGCAGCACTTTCAGCTCCGTTTAACACATTTTAAGCAGCTGTTTTTTGAAAAATGCATACTTTGTCACAGGATGTGATTTTACAGTATGTATGCACTGTACTTTATTGATTTTTTATGTAAACATGCGCTATATGGACATCATTGAGCAATGTGATGCATCTCACTGTTTTTACAGCATCTCGCACTGTGAGTGACACATTTTTACATAATGTTTTATGTTATTTATTGCATTTTAAGTTAAAAACATGTCTCTATACACCTGCATTCTGTCATGGTCTATCTAGCTAAATGCAAGAATGCATCCTGTGTGAATGGACCCTTACCTTTTTTTTTTTTTTTTTGGCCAAAAATGCCCTCAAAACCAGCACAGAAAATGCAAATAAAAAAAAAAGTCCATCAGGGTCTGCTTTTCATCAACAATGTCACTAATGCAGGAAAAAGCTGATCTGGGGTGGGTTTGGATGGTTTATGTGGACATTTTTTAGGTTACAAACTGGTAATTACAAGGGTATTTTGCTATAAATGAGGTTTATAAGGACATTTCTATCCCCATACTTCAAATTGCTTTAAAAAACATACTAAACAATGTTTTTTTGAAAATGTAAAAAAAAAGAAAAAGAAAATGTACATACAAAAAGTTTTTTTGTGAGGGTTAGGTTTAGGGGTAGGGTTAGTTAGGACAGTATAAAAATCATTATGTCTATGGACAGTCCTCATAAGGATAGCCACACCAACGTGTATGTGTGTGTGTGTGTGTGTGTGTGTGTGTGTGTGTGTGTGTGTGTGTATGCTGTATCTGCTGTCTGTTGATTTATTTATAGCTGTGTCTTGGGGTGAGGTAAGACCTGGGCGTCCACTCACATGTGACTTAGTTTCCACTTGGCCCAAAAACAGCTCAGCCAACACCAGCATAGTGCACAGGCATATGGGTCTGCTCTACCAGAGAGAAACCTGCCACCTGCTTATGACTATGTGAATGTGTATGTGTGGGAGTGAACTGGTCAGAGAGGTCTAATCGGTGATGGCAGGTGCAACTGAATCATAGAGGGAGGTTCTGCCAACCCTGCTTTAATATGCACAAACGCTCTCTCTCTCTCCCCCCCTCTCTCTCTCCCCCTCCCTCTCTTTCTCTTTTTCTGTGCTTTGCTCAAGCTCACAAATAAACAGACAAACACTGCCAAGAGCTCCTTCAAGGTCTCACTCACGAATCTTTACCTTAAAGACAACATTAAACCTTG